>NC_056728.1:374175954-374333454 GCF_019279795.1 Protopterus annectens | reverse complement strand
GCAAAGTGAACATGTTATTTGTTGGTATATGCCTATCAAAGATGGGCCTCATCTGCATTTCAGAATAAAGAGATTTGGTTATAGCTTGGTGAAGCCTGGGATAAGGACGCACGGCCGAGTAAGAGTTAATTTACTGAAGCAGGCTGTGTGTCCTAGAAAATTTGAGCTACCATTGTTGAACTGAACATTCTGTACTTCTTGAACATTCTGTACTAATTGTTGGTTTGAGGTGATTTGTGATAAACATGTTTATCCTATATGTTTTTCATAGCCAACTATCAACGGTCAGAAATGTAACAAAAAGTTGTTTTGCTTGCAGTATAAAAGTTGATGTCAGTAAATAAGTTGACCAGAGGAGATCATCTTGGCCAACATGCTGTGTAATCTGGTTAGCTGCTAATAAAGAAGTTTTTTCATCACTTGAGGCAGATGCGACTCGTTTGAATTTTTCTTCTGACAGTGCCTTAGAACATCTATAAGCTGCTGCTGTCCATAAAGGCCACAGGTGATACACATGGGTGAATTTATGATTTCCCATACATTGGTACAAATGTTATTTGAATAGGCTTAAAGAAGAGCTCTGTTTCACATAAATGGTGAGTCCTTTCCAGAAAATGGGTAATTTCTCAAGCACATACCTTTTCCTCCAACATATTTTGCTTATGTCACAGATGAGGTTTAGATCCTTAGACTGGGTAATTGTTGTGCTGCTTGTTTTGCGAATGTTTGGCATATTCATCAGGGCTGGATCTGAGAAGGCCTTGTAGGCTAGGTATAGACTGCCCCTCAGCAGTCTGCAGAAGACTGAGTACAGAGACAAGGGTTTGAGGTGATCCACATAGGACATGTTATTTACACCCTGTACTCTATTAATGATGAATCTCTGTGGCCACTACAGTTGTTGCAAATGCCTGGTCAGGTACATGCTGAAGAGTGCAGTGCACTCGATTATTTGTTTAATGAGGGCTAAGCTTAGTGGGATTATGATCTCCTTAGATCTAGATGCCATGCCTTAACTTATAATTTGCCACACATAGATTTTCTCACGACCATGGGCACATGGTGATCAAAGTTCAGGTTACTGTCAACCTGAGTTATTAAGTCCATTACCAATGGGTCTACTCTTAGGGCAGTGTTATCAGTGTTGCAATTTGCAGGGGTGGTCTTCTTCCTAAAGGGTATACATGTGCATTTTTGGCATTGAGTATTAGGTAATGTTTCTGGCACCAGTTACTTTGCTCTCAGACCCTCCTCTAGGGTATCTACATCTTTGGAGGAATCAGTCATTGCACCCAACTTGCAATCATCTGCAGATTTGTTCACGCAAAGACCCTCTATATTTGCTATGACTTCAGTGAAGTGTATTCCAAACCGGAGCGGTCCAAGTGCTAAGTCCTGTGGAACAATACTAGGTTCATAGGTTCATACTAGGCTATCTGCCCTAGGGCATTTATAAGCCTAGCCAGAGTGTGTTTGGCTTTCGCCACCCATTTTAAATTAATTTTGCTATGCCCTTTTTCGAGGTTAGTATACTGTGCCTCTGTCTAACAGTGACACAGAAGTGATACCCGGGGTAAGCCTAGGATCTCCCATCCACTCATCAAGATTCCTCTTGAAGAGAGTCAATGAGGGACTCTGCCTAACCTGGACTGGGATTTTATTCCAGTGTGAAGGGAGCCTCTGGTTATGAATCTGTCCCTCCAGCATGTCCTATTTATTTCAGTGCTGAGATTCAAATCTCTCGAGCGTAGCTTGATGGGATTTGGATTTTCTGAGGTGCAGCATGTCCATTAATTCCGGGTTGGACATGGCTTTATACGTCAGGCACAGATTGCCTCTGAGCAGATGGTATGCCACTGAGTAGAGCTAGAGTTTCTTTAACCGGGCAGCATATGGCATCTGTTTGAGCCCTTTGATCCTCTTGGTGAGGTACTTTTGGGGTCTTTCCAGTTGCTGCAGATGTCTGGTAAGGTACATCCCAAAAGGGGCATTGTACTCAATTATGGGCCTGATGAGGGATGAGTAAAGAGGCACGATGACCTCCCATGATCTAGATGTGAATCCCTTCATGATTAGGTGGGCTATATAAAATGTTTTTCTAACCACTTTGGCCACGTGGTTGTCAAATGAGAGATTGCTATCAACTTGGGTCCCCAGGTCCTTAATTACTTCTTCTGTACTTAATGGATTACCACCTATGTGGTAATTTGTGGGCACTTTGTTTTTGCCAAAGGGGATGACTATACACTTTTTGACGTTTAGCTTGAGGCCATGGCTCTGGCACCAGTTGTCTGTTTCTATGAGCCCCTTTTGGAGGATGCTTGTGTCGGCTGGAGAGTCGATTATGGCGCCCAGTTTGCAGTCATCTGCGAACTTGGTCAGCCACAGTCCTTCCGTGTTGGCCTGTACCTCCAAGAAATATATACCGAACAAGAGAGGTCCCAGGACTGAGCCTTGTGGGACGCCACTTGTAACTGGTTTGGAGTCTGCCATGGCTCCAACAATTCTAACCATGTTACTTCTGTCCTTGAGCCTGTTTGCAACCCATCTAGTGACATAGGGGTTTATATTTAAGCTGGTGAGCTTATCTATAATGCCCGAGTGGGGTATTGTATCAAAGGCTTTTGTGAGGTCCAGGTAGGCTGTGTGGACCACCTTCCCCTCGTCAATAGCCTTGGTGACTGTTTCAAAGAAATCGACCAGGTTTAAGAGGCAGGATCTGCCCTTAACAAAGCCGAACTGGGTAGGATCCAGTGTCTGTAGGTCCCCAATATCTTTATTTATGAGGTCCATGATGATCCTTTCCATAGCTTTGCAGACCAAGCTAGTCAGGCTTATGGGGCGATAGTTTCCAGGATCCGTTGAGGCACCACCTTTGTGGAGAGGGACCACTGTTGCTGTACGCCACTCTTTGGGTACATATCCTGTAGTAAGGCTGAGATTGAACAGTTGTTTTATGTTTGGGTTTAGCTCTTCTTGGAGTTCATGTAGGACGCAGCCCAGGACACCGTCTGGTCCCATTGATGCTGTGTTTTTTGCTTTGGAGAGGGCGGCTCTTACCTGAGCATCTGAGATGTCAGAGGGGCAGTACTCACCTGGGATAGATATTTGCCCTTTTGGTGGGGAGGGGGGGTGAAGTTTGCACTGAACCTGTCAGCTAGGATGTTGGCAATGTCTGTGGGTTTGGTGCATTTTTTGTCATTTTGGACTAATTCTGAGCATATCTGGGAATTTCCACCCAGGTTCCTAACATAACTAAAGAAAGCCTTGTGATTATCCTTAGTGTCCTGTGCAATTTTTCTCTTGAAGCTGGCCTTAGATGATTTTATGAGTGCCCATAGTTTTTTGCTAATACTGATCAGAGATGCCTTCCCTTTTTGGGATTTTGCTCTATCATGTAGTAGCTTCCTCCTTCTATTGTATAGTTTGTTTATGGCTGGGGTCCACCAGACAGGACGTCTGCCTTTGGAGGATTGGGTCTTGGTTTTATTTGGGATTGCATGATCCATGCATTCCTGAAGGTGTTCATAGAATGCGTTTATAAAGGATTCTGCGGTCTGGGCGTATTTTCCACAGGCTCGGGGGCTTTGATGGATTCCACCTAGGTTTTGAGGAGTGTGAAATTTGCTTTAGAGAAGTTTTTCACTGTGGTTTTCTGGGCAGGGGTGGGGTCGGGATGTGAATATCCAGTGAGATTAGTTTATGGTCTGATCTTACCAGTGAGGGATACACTTCTGGTCTGGAGCATAGAGTCCCCATGTTGGTGATGATCAGGTCCAGTATGTTTTCCCCTCTTGTGGGAGTGGTAACAAGTTGTTCCATAGCATTTGAGTTTATAAATTCTAGGAACCTTTGGGCTAGGGTGTTGGAGCTAGAGTAATGCTCCCAGTCTATGTTTGCGTAGTTGAAGTTGCCCAATATAATGGTGTTTGGAGAGACCTTCATATTTTCCAGTGTTCTCAGAAAGGCCGAGTGGGGTTCCTGGGTTTGGGAGGGTGGTCTGTAGCAGGCTATAAACTGGAAGGCAGTTTTACCCACTGTTAGTTGCACATGGATAGTCTCTGATGCTTCGTGTTGTGCCACCAACCTGGAGGTGTGGGTATCTTTGACGAATATTGATAATCCCCCTCCTTTTGTGGTTCGGTCCAAGTTTTGGGGCCAAATCATGGTATGAGGTATAACCTGGTAGTGCTGGGGTGCTCTTGGGAGCCTTGAACCAGGTTTCTGTTACTGCATAGATATCGATGTTCTCCATGCTAAGGAGAGTTTTGAGTTCATGCATCTTGAGGTTTAGACTTCTGGCGTTGAGTAGCATTACTCTTAGTTTCTTATCCCCTGTGATACCTATGGAGGTGGGTTTGTCTTTTGAGCCTTGCCTAAAAAAAGGCACTATGGGGGTAGCAAGAGCCTTTGCCAATATCCAAAGCCCAGGGTGACAGGTGCAAGCCGTCCCTAGCGAAGCATCATGGCTTGTCGAGCATGTCATCCCAGGCTGACAGGCATTGGATCCCCTTTGAATGACACCAATACTTAAGCCAATTGTTGAAATTGATCATCTTGTCTTCATATTGTGGCATAATTCTTGGTGAGGGTAAGATGCTACTCAAGGTCAGGGTCATACCGGCCTGGGCTACATGCTCAGAGAGCTCCTCTATGTCTCTTTTCATGTAGTCCAGGGAGGTACATCTCAGGTCATTCACACCAGCATGGACAATGACTGAGTCATATTTGTACTTGCCTTGGAGTGACCTGAGTGCTTGTGTTATGTGGCGGATCCTAGCGCCCGATAGGCAGCTCACCATGACCTTCTCCTTGTTCAGCCTGGTGAGCGGGACATCAGTGTGCCTGACGATAGAGTCACCTATTACAAGTGTATCAGGTGTGTTGTTTAGCCTTAAGGGCTATGACTGTTCGGCACACTGGCTTTGTGAGCTATGTGTTGCACGTGTTTTGTTTTGGGGTAGCGGTTGCTTGGGTGTCTGCTTTGGAGGTCTCTGCTGCTTAAGCAGATTTTTATTTAGAGCCTCCGAGTATGTTTTTGTGTGTTTATGTGTTTGGTTTGCTGTCGTGGTAGGTCTATGTGAGACTGGAATTATAGTGAGTGTGGTTTCCTTCTCCTCCTGACTGGTTACGCCAATACTGAGTTGAGAGAGCTTAGCCTCCAGTTTGGCTATATGGTTGCATCTCTCACATGTGCTGGAATTTGTTGGGAGGACGAGAGGGTTGTCTGTGTACATGAGGCAGTTGTAACATTGCTTCAAGATTCCTAGTAACAGGCCTAGCCTACTGGTGGAGGTGGAACCCCCTCCCCCAATTTCATGTGCCTTATCCGTGAGCCATTTGACTTTCCATCGGTTTACTGTATAAGTCCATCTTGAAGTATACTGACATTGCTTGGAGATTCAGTGATTGCACCTCATTTGCAGTCATCAGCAAACTTAAGTCACCCACAGCCCCTCTGTTCTGGCCTGAACTTCAGAGAAGTAAACAACATAAGGGTTGATATTTAACTGGGAGAGTTTATCAATGATGCCTGAATGTGGGACTGTGTCAAGTCCTTTGCTGATTCAACATAGGTTGTATGCACAGATTTGCCTTAGTTTATGGTGCTGGTGATGTTTTTGAAAAAGTATACCAGGTTTAACAGGCATGACCTGTCTTTGACAAAACCAAACTGTTGGATCAAGGGTTTGGAGATTACCTATGTGCTTATTTATTGGGTCCATGATGATTCATTCCATGGCCTTACAGATAAGGCTGGTTAACCTTATGGGTCTGTAGCTTCTTTAATCTGAGTCACATTTTTAATACTCTTGTCAAGTGGCATATGACAAATGGAAAAAAAACTCTTAGTTGTAAAACTAACAATAAGGGGTCAGTGACACAAATGCTGTTAGGCGTAGTTATGCTGTCACCTTAGTCAAAATACCTCCTGCATGCCAGTGTATGAGAGTGTGCATGTGTATATGTATATATCCACTATATATATATATATATATATATATATATATATATATATATATATATATACGTGTGTGTGTGTGTGTGTGTGTGTACACACACACACACATATATAGATAGATAGCTGATATATATATATATATATATATATATATATATATATATATATATATATATATATATATATATATATATTATATGCATATATGTGTGTGTGTATTTGTAGACATACAAATATACGTGGATCTATAAAGACATAAACATATACAGAGAATACATTTTAAATTGCCAAAGCAATACATATGATAAACACCTAATGACACGACACATGCATTTATTTATTTAAATTATCTGTTTCCATCTTGATAAGGGGGAAGTGTTCGCACCAACACAACCATTTCTTTGCTACTGTACATCAAAATATTGTTAATGAAATAAAAATAAAGATTTGAAAAAAAACACAGCCATCTGAGTCACAAAAGAGGCAGGTTTGAAAGAAGGTATGAGAATTCTAATATTAACAGTGAAGTATACCACTAAAACTGCTATGTGCACTACATACAAAGTTTTAATAAAATACACTCATTATCACATATCCAGCACATACAAATTTGACAAACATTCAAGAATGCAGTCAAATATTCAGGAAACGAGTGAAAGATCCAAACAATAAATCCAGTTGGATGGAATCAGTATTTTATACAGACAGTTACATTGTGATTCCTGAAGGGTGTCAACTAATGGGAAAATATTTTTAGTACAGTAACAAGATTCAATTTCAAAGTTGTCTGACATGTATTTTTATTGAAACATTGCAAGATTTTATTCTTCTAGAGTCTTAGGACATTTGCAACTCAATGGGTTTGTTTCCAAGATGCAACTGTCCAAAGCAATGCTGTCCTGTGAAATGAGGGAAACTGTCTTATAAATGTATGTCTGCATGAGTACATGCACTAATCAGCAACACTATTGCTGACAATATGAAAAATAATTATTAGTGAAGGGACAAAAGCATGTAGCAGCGAGCATGAAAGAAAAACAAACAAAAGATACAATTGCTTAGTGTGGGATAATAAGTTTTAGAAAAAAACAAGCACATACTGAAGCTGTCATTTCACTGCTGCAAAGGCTACAGATCTGACTGTGTATGTGTGTGTGACTAGAAAGCATTTCTGGCTGATGCTACATGAGTCACTCAACTAATCTAATTTCCTATGGGTGGGGGAAGGAAAATACAAAAGGTCATGCTGTAAATTCTCCCTCCCCCTTGTGAAGTCTGACTTGCAGTATCAGTATGCTAATAAGCTTCTCTGAAAACCATGCCTCTGTGTGAACATGTGACTTACACTGCACTAAAATGTAATCAAAGTCTCAAGCAAGCAACTGATTTTAGAAACAAGATATTCTACCTTCTGCAAGGATGATGCCACAATACAAACAAAAAATGATTGACTTTAACAATTGGCTTAGCTTCTGGTGTCAGTCCAAGGGTGTCTAATATCTGTCAACCTGGGAAGACATGGTTGACAGGCCATGCTGCTTTGCCAGAGTTGTTGGTCTGCACATGTCTCCTTTAGGCTTTTGGATACTGGCAAAGGCATTAGCCACCATATTGTTCCTTTTTTAGGCAGTGTCAAAATACCACCCCCCCCCCCACATAACAAAATCCTCTCTAGATAAAGTCATGCTACAGCTGCTTTATGCTAGGAGCTAAACAAGAAACTGCACTCTCTGGAAGCACTCCTCACTTTGGAAGATACTGACATCTGTGTAGTCACTGAGACATGGTTCAAAGACACGGAAAGTACCCCAGCCATGCAGGGCTAGAATGCCTTCCATACATTCAGACCACAAACTGAGCATGAAAGAATCAAAGGAGGAGGTGTATCCATCTCCATTAAGGATGAGTACACCTCCAGTCTGGTCAAACAGTATGACTCTCTTGAGCTACTCCATGTCCAATTAGCTATAGGCAAAGCCCCCTACCACATCATAGGTAGCTATAGGTCCCCCACCATCAAACAAGAAAATCATACCACATACCTGGGCTTACTGAAATCACTTGATATACAGCCCAACACCTTACTCATGGGTAATTGTAATTATCGTACTATTGACTGGAAAATATACACGACCACAAACATGCTGGCTCAGAGGTTCTTGGACTTTGTCAGTGCAAATGCTGTGGAAATAGTCAACATATCCACAACAGGTTCAAATGTCCTGACATAGCACTCATTAACATGGGAGAGCATAGCACCCCCCCCCCCCGTGTCATGTCCTCCTTAGTAAGATTGGACCATAAATCAATCTCGGTCGATGTAATTACAAGACCAGACACCTCATCAAGCCCAAAAACGCTTAAGAATTTTTCAAAGACAAATTACCTCTTACTAAGTGATGGTATAAGAAGGTTCAAAGCCCCCTCAAACACAGATAACATGGACTCCTATGCAGAGGTGTACACCAGTGCCCTGTATAACCACTTAAGCAGTTTTATAGAATCAGCTGTACCTGACCAGATTTAAACCAAGTCTTGCCAAAAAACCAAGCCACCCTGGTGGACCCCAGTATAAACAGGCTATACAACAGGAGAAAGAAACTAATGCCCAAGAACAACACGGAAAAGGCTCAACAGAAGAAGAAATCCCTCTCTGTATCTTAAACAAATAAATTAGAGATCTTGTCAAGTCCTCCAAAGCTAATTACAAGGCAAAAATAGCCTCCCTAGCTAAGAATAATCACAAGGCATTCTTTAACTATGTCCAAAATCTGAAAGGGAATACCCACCTATATGCTGAACTAGTTGTGGATGGCACCACCCATACTCAACTGGAGGTAATAGCCAACCTGCTAGCTGACAGATTTGGAAGAAACATCACCACCCTGTCCCCTCCAGTCATCCCCCAAAGTATACCTGCCACCATTCCTCAGCCTATCTTAAAAGAGGTCATCTCGGCACTCTCCAAGGCCAAAAAAACAGCATCAGTGGGTCCAGATGACATCCCAGGTTGTCTTTTAAACCACTTTTCAGGCTTGTTGGCTGTTGGTGAAGCATTTGAGATTTTAAGTATTTTTCTCTGTTTATTTAAGCTGTTTGCTGAATTTCCTGTTTTTTTCTTAAAACTTGCATATTTTCTGTCCTTGACCTAGCACTCTTGTGTGGGGTCATTTACTGCACTGTTATAACTTGATATTACTTGTGAACCTCTGCTATCTCTGTAAAAACAAAAACAAAAAAAAAATCTGCTTTTTTCCCACTTTAAAAAAGTTCAGTTACAGGCTTGCTGTTCCTGAACTGTTTGAAAGTTTCTGTGAGGCCATTTTGCTTGGGCTGAAGGAGGTCTCTGTGTTTATCAGTGGCAGTGACTAACATTGAGCAGCTTCCTGCCCCGGAGAGGTGGTTACTGACTTGAAACTGTAGTTTTATTGGCCACTAGGGTCATTTCCATAACTCCTTCATTTGTCCTCAGAGGAGTGGTTTAGGGCAGTGACTTGTGGTTTGTTGGGGTCATTTCCTGTCTTTTCCAGCCCCTGCTATAAAAAACGCTTTTTTTAAGCGATTTAGCCGATTTAAGCGAGTTGCTACTGTTGCACCAGGTTTAAACTATTAAGTCCACTCTTCAAATTTTCCTTAAAACTACCTTCCTCGAACTATACTACTGATCTAATCAGTATCCTATAATTAAAAGATCATCTCTACTTGACTCCAAGTAGACTATTCTCTATCTGTTAAAGCACTTGCTCCTACAGTACTTATTACCTTGATCTGCACTCTTGTCATAGATAGTACCCCAATCTTTTTAAAGTTTTTTGTCTATTCCTTCTGGATCAGTTGCTAGTGTCCTCTCCTGCTCAGCTGGTGAACCTGGGAATATTGAGGCAATGTTACAATTGCCTCATGTACACAACAACCCTCTCCTCCTCCCACAAAACACAAATACATGCGAGAGATGCAACCTCTCAACATAGGACTGGCAAGACCAGTCAGGAGGCTCTGATCAGGCCACCAAAGCAGACACCCACCACCACCTCAGAACACAACACCTGCAACACATAGACCTCACAGTCAGAGTGTCAAACAGTCACAGCCCTTAAGGCCAAAACAATGCCAGACACACTAGTCATTGGTGACTCCATAGTCAGACACACTGGCGTCCCCGGCAGACTGAGTAAGGAGAAGGTCACAGTAAGCTGCCTGTCGGGTGCTAGAATCAGCACTCAGGTCTCTCAACAGCAGGTACAAATATGATTCAGTCATTGTCCACGTTGGTGTAAGCGACCTGAGGGCGTACCTCCTTGGACTACATGAAAAGAGACATTGAGGAGCTCTCTGATTATGTAGCCCAGACAGGTATGACCCTGACCTTGAGCAGTATCCTACCTTCACCAAGAATGATGCCACAATACAGAGATAAGATGATCAGCTTTAACAATTGGCTTAAACACTGGTGTCATTCAAAGGGGATCAGTGTCTGTCTGCCTGGGATGACATGCTGGACAAGCCACGCTGCCCATGAGACGGCTGCACCTGTCACTCCTGGGATTCGGATAAAGGCTCTTGCCACCCCATAGTGCCTTTTTAGGCAAGGTCAAATTCTAAACCTCCCACCTAGAACACAAAAGGAAAAAAACTAAGGGTAATGCTGCTCAATGCCAGAAGTCTAAATCTCAAAATGCATGCACTCGAGGCCCTTCTCAGTATGGAGAACATCGATGTCTGTGCTGTGACAGAAACCTGGTTCAAGGCTCCTGAGAGCACCCCAGCTATCAGGTTTTACCTCATATCATCAAAATCTGGACAATAACAAGAAAGGAGGGGGGGTTTCCCTATTCATCAAGGACACCCACACCCCAAGACTGGTGGCAACGCCCGATGCATCGGAGACCATCCAGGTGCAATTAACCATAGGCAAGACTGCTCTGCAAATTGTAGCATGTTACAGGCCACCCTCACAAACTCAGGAACCTCACATGGCCTTCCTGAAAACACTAGAGGGATAAATGTATCACCAAACACCATCATACTAGGTGACTTCAATTACCCTAATATAGACTGGGAACACTACTCAAGCCCAAACACCCTAGCCCAAAAGTTCCTGTAATTCATAAACTCAAATGCCATGGAACAACTAGTCACCATCCCCACAAGAGGAGATAACATACTTGATCTCATCATCACGAACATGGGAGCACAATGTTCAACACCGAGGTGTACCCTCACTGGTGAGATCAGACCACAAACTAATCTAAAAGACCACAGTAAAGAACTTCTCAAAAGCCGACTTCACACTTCTAAAGACTAGTGTGGTCTCCTTTAAGGCCCCGGAAAACAGTACTCAAGCCGCTGAATCACTTACAAATGCCTTCTACCAGCACCTGCAGGGCTGCATGGATAAGGCAATCCCAAACAAAACAAAGACTCTTTGTACCAAAGGCAAGCGTCCAGTCTGGTGGACCCCAGCCATAAACAAACTCTACAACAAAAGGAGGAAGCTACTACAAGATAGACACCCTTGATCACTATAAGTAAAAACTAAGAGCTCTCATAAAATCATCCAAAGCAAATTTCGAGAGAAAATAGCTAAAGACTCAAAAGACAATCATAAGGCCTTCTTTAGCTATGTTAGAAACCTGGGAGGAAACTCCCAGATATGCTCAGAGCTAGTTCAAAATGATGTGAAGATTACTGATCCTACAGACATTGCCAACATACTGGCTGACAGGTTCAGTCCCAAAGGAGAGATATCTATACCAAGCGATTGCAGCCCCCAAACATCTCCAGCCCAAGTGAGAACTGCTCTCCAAAGCAAAAACACAGCATCCATGGGACCTGATGGTGTCCCCAGCTGTGTGCTCCATGAACTCAATGAGGAATTAAACCCACAGCTAGGACAGCTGTTTAATCAAAGTCTTACCTCTGGATACATTGCAGGGGTGGCGCACTGCAACTGTGGTACCACTTCACGACAAGCCTTATCTGCAAAGCCATGGAGAGGATCATAATGGACCTCATAAATAAAGACATAGGGAATTTGCAGACTTTGGATCCAACCCAGTTTGGCTTTGTCAAAGGCAGATCATGCCTTTTAAACTTGGTTGACTTTTGAAACAGTCACCAAAGCCATTGATGAGGAAAGGCAGTCCATACAGCCTATCTCGATCTGGCTAAGGCCTTGATACAATAAAAACTCATCAGCTTAAATGTCAACCCATACATCACAAGATGGGTTGCAAACTGGCGACAGAACCCACAGGGTCAGAGCTGCTGGCGCCATGTCAGACTCAAAGCCTGTCACAAGTGGTGTCCCACAGGGCTCAGTCCTGGGCCCACTCTTGTTTGGCATCTACTTTTCAGTACAAGCAAACACAGGAGGGTTATGGCTGACAAAGTTTGCAGATGACTGCAAACTGGGAAACTGGGCGCCATAATGAAAACACATCTGACACAGATATCCTTCAGAAGGGTCTCACAGAAGCGGATAACTGGTGAAGTTAAATGCCAAAAATGCATAGTCATACCCTTCGGAAAAACAAGGTTACCCCTAGCTACCAAATAGGTGGCAATCCACTGAGCACAGAAGAAGTTATCAGGGACCTGGGGACCCAGGTTGATAGTAGTCTGTCATTCGACACCCATGTAGCTAAAGTAGTTAGGAAGACCTTCTACATTGCCCACCTTATCATGAAGGGATTCTCATCTAGATCAAGGAGGTCATAGTCTCCCTTTACTCATCACTCATCAGACCAATGATTGAGTACAATGCCCCATTCGAATGTATCTGACCCGACACTTGCAGCAGCTGGAGAGGCAACAAAAGTTCCTCACCAAAAGGATAAAGGGTCTCAAAATCTGTCCTATGCTGCCCGACTGAAAGAACTCCAGCTCTATTCAGTCGCTTACTGCTCAGAGGTGACCTTTGCCTAACATACAAGGCCATGTCAAACCCAGATTTGATGAATATGCTTCACCTCAAAAATCTAGATCCATCAGAGCCACAAGGGCGGAGACTTAAACCTTGACACGGCTATTAATAGGGCGTGCTGGAGGATAGATTCATCACCCAAAGACTCCCTATGCTGTGGAACAAAATCCCGGTACATGTAAGGCAGAGCACCTCGCTGGCCTTGTTCAAGAGAAATCTTGACCAATGGATGGGAGATCGCAGATATACCCTAGGGATTACCTCAGTGTCACTGCTCGACAGAGGCACAGCAAAATAATGGGTATAGTTCCCCATACTAAAGGGGTGGCGTAAGCCACAAAACGATGGGCTAGGCTTGTAAATGCCCTCGGGCAGATAGCCTAGTATGAACCTATGAACCTATGAACTTAAAACATGACCTAGCAGACCCACTCGAATCCCTGTTTAACCATAGCCTGCGAACTGTCTATGTTCCAGTGGAATGGAAGACAGCAATAATAATCCCTCTGGACAAAGGGGGGCCATCAACTGACTCTGGAAATTATAGGTGCATAAGCTTGACTAGCCTCATCTGCAAGGCCATGGAAAGAATCATTATGGACCTTATAGGTACTCTCCGAACTCTGGCCCCAACCCAGTTTGGATTCGTTAATGGTAGATCATGGTTGACTTCTTTGAGAAAGTCACTAAGGCCCTGGATGAGGGAAAGACAGTGCATGCCCCCTATTTTAACCTAGCCAAGGCATTTGACATGCTCCACCACTCAGATATTCTAGAGAAACTTTTCCAATTGGGAATTAACCCCTACATTACCAGATGGGTAGCCAACTGGCTCACGAACAGGACATACTGTCAAAGTGGGATACTTCGGCTCTAGCAAAAGACCAGTCACCATTGGAGTACCACAGGGTTCTGTGCTGGGCCCCTTACTCTTCAGAGTTTATTTCTCAGAAGTGCAGACAACTTGGATGGCCAGTGGCTGACCAATATCGCTGACAATTGCAAATTAGGAGCAATCAATGAATCCCCCAGTGATGCGAATATACTGCAGACAGGGTTAATGCAGAAAAATGATTGACGCCAAAGCCACAGATTAAAGCTAAATGCAAAAAAATGCATTATTATTTCCTTTGGGAAAGCTGACATTCCTGCTAATTATATTATAGACAGCACCCACTAAGTGTAGACCCAGTGGTATGTGATCTGGGTACTCAAGTTGACAGCAACCTGAACTTTGACTACCATGTATCCACAGTAGTAAGGAAATCCTTCTATGTGGCACATCTTATAAGTAAAGGGATCGCATCTAGATCTAAGGATGTTATAATTCCATAATACTCGGCCCTCAGCAGACCCATAATTGAGTACAGTGCTCCCTTTTGCATGTACCTCACCAGACACCTGCAGCAGTTGGAGAGACCACATAGGTTTCTCACCAAGAAATTACAGGGCACACTAAATAAGACTTATGTGGGAAGACTGAAAGCCCTGTCACTGTATTCTGTCTCCTACAGATTGCTAAGGCATGACCTATGCCTGGCTTACAGTGCAGTCTTTGACCCAGCTCTGATGGAAATGCTACACATTTGTAAATTAAACTGCACGAGAGTCAGTCTCTCCAGGGATCTTAACCCAGTCTCTGACATGAACAGGTCACACTAGAGAGACAGATACATCTTCCAGAGACTGCCACTTTTCTGGAACAAGCTTCCAGTTCACTTGAAACAGAGCCCTTCCCTGACCCACTTCAAATGCAACCTGGATCAATGGATGGGTGACTGCAGATTCACTCATGGGGTGGTGCCCCTGTCCCTCCTGGACACAGGAAGTTGTTATTAACTACCATAGACCCTTACTTCTGAGAACTTCAGATAGGTGGGTTTAACATAATGGTTAAGGTCTTTACCTCATAGACATGAAGTACAGGGTTTGATTCTGACCTTGGGTTATTGGCTTGGCTTAAAATGGTCCTTCAGGGCAATTAGCCTATTATTCACCTAATTACCTAAATCACTGACAACTGGGGCAACTTGGAATAAATATGGCTAGGCTTGTAAAGGCTTGAAAGCCATTAGTCTAGTAACCTTCTATGAACCTTATTAACCTATGAAAAGAAGACAGCTGGTCATCATCTGCTCCAGTCCTACCTTCATAATCTGCCATCTAGTACTTAGGCTGGAAGTCATTTCCATTTTATCAGTGCACAGACAGGATCCCACGCTTTTCACTATCATGCTGAGGAATGCTCAGACATTATAAGTGAGTGATGTCCACTCATTGATGGGGCTACAACTGATTTATGCTTTCTTCTGTTTAGTTCTGATTTTTTTTCTTGGAATCTCTCAGGCTTGGGGATATTTGTGTTAATAAAAGTATTAATCAAGAAACAGTTGTTGGTAATGTAACATTCTTTAAAGAAATAGCATTAAATGCAAGGGATTTGTATGTTGCAACAGACCAAGGGATTCAAAGTACTAAAGATCATATTCTGTTGCAAATTGTCTTACAATTTTCATGGGTATTAAATTAAAAAGTGGAAACTGATAGATATTGTGTAAATTAAAATGCTTTTCCCCAATATACTGTGTGTACAGTGAAAGGAAATGTGCAAGGTCAAACAGCAGTTTTCAAAATAATATGCTTGCTTTGCAAGAACAGTTATGTTCAGCTTACATATAGCTGTGGGCATTACATTAAGTGCATCTTGTTATAGAAAAAAAGGAAGTTGACTTTCTTGGCTTTCAGATGCAGAAATAAATAAATAAATAAAATGCAGACAGGTCAAGTGACACAAAGATGACGTGGAGAGACTTTTGTGAAGTCTTCAGATACAGCAAGGACCAAAAAAGGGCATGAAATAACCATGCCCCCGGATTTACTAATCTTCCATGTAAGATGAGATTAGTCTTACTCGGAAGCGCCAGTCTAGGAGTATGACGGCAGCGCTCCATGCATATTAATGAGGGCACGCTGCCTCAACTCTAAAGCTTACATGGAGCGTGGACGAGTGTAGGGGGCGTCGGACTGCCGAGCAGTCCAAAAATCCACGCCCCTGCAATGAAGAAATGCTGCAATTTCGAGTTACATGAGCGAGTCCGCTCACATGTGCACAATGTAACACTATACTCACCCATATGTTAAACAACTGACAAAATTAGAAATAAAAAGAGTTTTTTTATTTTTTTTTATTTCATCCGATATAGCTGCCCATATTTGCGTATGTTTGCGTGGGTTTGCCCATTGCTTAGCTAGTTAGCAGCTTAGACACCAGAAGAGGATAATAAGAAAAATACATGCAAATTAAGCAAAATAGTAATAGCATAGTGGTTAGAGCCATCACACAAAGCGGAGGTATTCCCAGTTCGAGTCCCACTACTGCACGTTCCATTTTCTGTTGGAAATCTGTATACAAAAATATTTCCTGACATTTTTTATGTATAAGATTTGTAAAAAGCATTGAAATGTTAAATGTAGTAGTGAACAAATTTTATATATATATATATATATATATATATATATATATATATATATATATATATATATGAAGGTGAAAAGGTTATGCATTCTGAGGCATAAGTACCCTATTTTAAGCAATATAAAGTACTGCTAAGCACATTTTACCAGTACTGAGCATATTTAAATCCAATTGCACGTAGCTGCGCACCACGTTAACCAGCGCAATGTCTTTGTGTGGAGCTGCGCACCGCACTAACCAGCACAATCACAATGTATTTGCGTGTAGCTGCACA
Source organism: Protopterus annectens (assembly GCF_019279795.1). Lineage (NCBI taxonomy): Eukaryota > Metazoa > Chordata > Ceratodontiformes > Protopteridae > Protopterus > Protopterus annectens. The sequence goes on along the minus strand of NC_056728.1, from coordinate 374,316,818 downwards.
CCACGCTAACCAGCGCAACATCAGGCAACATCAAGCAACGTCGAGCAACGTCGAGCAATGTTGAGTAACGTCGAGCAATGTTGGGCAAAGTCGAGCAAAATTGAGCAAAGTCGGTTAAACACGCTCACACCTCCTTTACTGTACCTTAACCAGTCAGGTCTGTCCAGTAGGAAAATAAAAAGCAGTGACAGGGCTTGACCTCAGGATACTGTGCACTATAGTCACAGTACTTAACCACTAAGCCATGACAGCATTTTATAAACATGTACTTTCAACAGACACATATCTATCAAAGGAATTTTAAACATTGCCAACATCAGCTAAGCAGGCGTGCCTACAGCTGAGTTTTCCAAAAGTGGCCAATCACAAATAAGTGTGGGAAATGAGGCATATTTAAGCTCTACAGGCGGGAATACTTGCTATAACTGGTTGTAGCTTCCTTCTGCAGTTAGCATGGCTGGTATTGGAGAAGGCACTTGATTTAGAGCGCAACGCTGGGGCACTGAGGAGTCCAAAGTAATGGTCCACAATCATGAGGAAAGACTTCTGCAGGGCCAGTACAAGGGTACCCAATATAAAATGGAGGCCTGGAACAGTCTTGCTCATGATCTCACCAGTGCCACTGGTGTTCCTCGGCCTGGTGAGCAGGTCAGGCACCATTATTTTGACCTGAAGCGACATAGGGAGGATCAACTGGACCAGTGGATCCAGGAATTCCATGCGATGCCTAATGCCCCAGTACTGAGTAAGTAGCCATTGTATTAAGTAGTTAAGAATTGCTATGCTTGTCTATACTGTGGATAGATATGTCTCAATATCACTGCATTTACTTCACAGCTGCAGGTGTCCCGGCTATGAAACAGCAAGCCCATGAAGATAGGCCGCAAAGGCTGTGTCATCAGGCAGGTTAGTAATTATTCTGCATGTACTGTTATATAAAATAAATGAGAGAGACTTCAAAAAGTGTTTTAACCCAATAAATAAAGGTGTAATAATCCTTTAATAAATATATAATTCCTGGAGTGCGTCTGTGTCATTTTCTTTGATATGTTGTTGTATTGCTGCATTCTTCAAATAGTAGTGTTGTATTAAGCAGTGTCAGCCCACACTTGGGTAGGCCCATATAACGTGGATGAAGGGAGTGCCAGTAGCTTTTATGCATATTTACAGTCCTCAACTGTTGGTTCATGCCCAGCATGTACAGGTTAATCTGGCACATGAGTAGCTTGGTATTGTGTTCCCCAGAAATGTCAGTGTGCTGCCAGAAATGTAGGGAGCTGTTAACATATAACTGATACTTTCACCTGAACATATCTAGATAATTATATGAAAGTAGAGCTGTCAGTGTACCATCTTAGCAGTAGTGTGTGTGAGCAACTCTCAAAATATGTTGCAGTAACATCTGCATCTTGGACAGTTTGTATGTAAGATACAGCTCATGTATATAATGATCTAGCAAAATCCAATTGCACAATATAAGGACATTGGGTAGTGTAATAATACATATAAGGTACATATAACTGCAGTTAATAGGAATGTAGTGAAAACTAGAAGGATATATAAGTTGTTAATTGAGTTATCTTTTTCCACCCTACTGTATGTGCATAAAAAATGCAATTCCACACCTCAGTTGGTATGTCTAATCTCAAAACATTTGTTGGGACATATGTCCTATTGATTTATAAATATTTGCTTTTATTTCTATGCATGTACCCTGTTAAAATACCACAATATTGGTGGTCTGTTGACATCAATTAAACCTGCATGCTGTTGTAATGTCCACTATTGTTCTATATATGCATGTGTTATGCTTGCTTTTCAACTGTTGAAAATCGGGTGTGTTGGGTTAATGGGAATACTTCTGCATGCTGTTATAACTAATTGGGAATGCTGTTGACTGTTACTAACCCATATCTTTATTAAACTCTCCAAAACATAGTTCGTATGGGAAGGCCGGTGCCAGTGGACCCACATGTCCCACCTCAGCTGGCCATGGCACATGGCACAAGCAGATCTGATGCCCAACCTGGGACCTCCTCCTCCGTTGACCCTTTGGAAGCACTGCAGGGCATGGGGCTCGGCCCCCCCGTACAAGCGTGGGCAGAGGAGGGGCACCTATCACCCTTCGAACGGTCCGGGCTGTGGTGCGTAGAGAGATTGAACACTCTATTGCAGAACCTCTATGCCAGCTTGTGGCACAAGTGGCGCAACTCCCAGGTCAGCCTGCCCCTCCTACACAGCCCCCAGCACAGCCACCCTCTGGGCCGTGAAGGTGCAGTGGTGACTGCCCATGGGTGGGGACCTCAGTCCCACTGTTTCCATTTGGGGGCTCATGGGCTTACGATTTCCAAACATCCCTCCCCATCAAAGGTGTTCACCCACCACATGTGTCATATACTGCTCCCCATATGCATTTTGTTTGTCTTGTCTGTTTACCTCCCCAACCTACCTCCCCAAATATACTTACTTCCCCTACCCCACATTCCACTCTCACCTGAAAAACAAAGGGCAATCTTTTCCCAAAAAAAAAAAATTACGCTCCATACATAGATGCCCATTTTGCACACATGTCCACTGGACACATGAAATGTTATTTAATTGGCATTACAACATACTTTGTTGTCTTCACCCCTCTCTCAGGGGTTGAAGGTTTCATATCTACCTCCAAATTTATTGCATATGCACAGTTGTTGCTGTTGAAGAAATGGGCAGCTATGGACTTTCCCTACACCCGTCCTGCACATTTCGAGCTATTTTCCATACTGCCTTTCCATCTTTGTGCCCCTTTTTCACCACTTTCCTATCTCCCCATTTTTCTTTTCTTTTAAAGAAATGAGCGTGGGGGTTAGCGGTTGTAAACACTGTTAAGCAGTAGTTAACGGGTTTGCGCGAGTTTATGCTTATTTGCGCTTGGCTAAGCAATGCGCAGCAATGCGCAAACCTGCACAAACCCACTTACAACTGCTTAAAAGTGCCTTAGTCACTCTGTATGTGAGGGCCCTTGTTCTGCTCAGGAGCAAAATAAAACACCTCTGTAAGTCTCGAACCCCAAACCTCGCACACACTAAACAACATGAAGTATCATTAAGCCATGGTAGATATACATCAAGTTGGTGCTTAAATAAATATATCATGCATCAGAATGAGTGAATGTAAAGGAAAAATAGGAATACCATACGACACAACTTGTTCTGTGGATGTTGACCAACAGCCATTGTGGGATTACATTACATGACTGTGATATGAGAAGCAGCCATTCTAGCAAGAAATAATGTTACACCATCACTTTACAACCCCACACAGCATCACAGCAGGACAAACACTGGCATATCTCTTTAGGGCAGAGGCCATACCTCCCAACTGTCCCTAATTTTCAGGGATGTCCCTGATTTTGACACAAATTTTAGCTCTGTCCCTCTGAATCCCTCCAAAAACTACTGACTTTGGCCAGAAAGGTGGTGAATTACACTTAATGAATAATGACAATAATTAAGAGTTAGACACTTCTTTTACTTCAGAAAAGGTGTATTAAATCATATACTCTGATTCTCTCAATGTCTCAACTTAATGGCACTAATATTTTAAAGGTGTCCCTGATTGTCCCTGACTTTTTCTTGACTTTTCCCTGAGTCTGTTCAAATATGTACCTGACTGGTTGAGAGGTCTGGCAGAGTCAGAAACACAGAGGCATATCAGCCTTTCTGCTGTTACACACTGTGCAAATAGCTTTGGAAGGAGTTTTGGAAGCATACCCTTATGTTGGACTACAGCACTGAAATACAAATGGATGTAGACATGTACTGGTAGCAACCAACTATAAGAATGCCATTGCTCTATTGCTGAAAAGACCTGTGTGGTGCACAGACAAAAAATAACAGGCTATTCTCTGGATATCATGTGGATAGGTCCACAGTTGGGTGTTACGCAGACAGACTATTTGCCTTGATAAACTAACATGTACACAGCAACCCTGTAAGTCCAGCAAGATAAAATCCACACAATACTACTTACGCTCTCTGTACTTCTGCACCCCTACCCAAATGTAGAATATACCTGTGTGTGCAGGGTCTACCAAGGATGTAGGTAAGCATACTCACAGCACTGAAATGTGTCCAGTTTTTCTGAGCAGCTTGTGCTAATGTCAACACTAAAAAAGCACAAACTGTTTAGAACTGAGTAAATGAATATTCACAGTGTAGCAGTTCACAAACAATTCTTGTGCCAAAGGAATACATCTCAATAACTAGCTTTGTATGGCAGTTAATTGTAACAATTGAAAAGAAAGAACATCTTTCCATGTATCTTGGGGTAGCATTTGAGGGATGAGTACATTTCTACACTGACAAGTGGGTACTGGAAGCAGCAACATTAGGTCTGAGTACAAAATGTAAATCTCTGGCTACACACTGGCTTCTGATATAAGAACTATACCAACCTTCTGTCTCAAACAATGATGTCCACAGCAAACAAGGATGATCTCCATCTTGGAAAGCTGAAAGGGCCATGCCTACATGAGTCAGCAATTTATAGTATTGGGTTGCTATGACAGTGATTACTGCAATTACTACACAGCAGGCTGCATGCAGTTAGCAAATGGTGGCCACTAATTGGTGCAGAGGCCATCACATGCTCATGTGCAAATTCCTGCAAAAGCAGGCTGCAATCTCTGCCAACAAACTCAATCACTCTATTGCAGAGACTGACAGAGAGAGAGAGAGAGAGAGAGAGACAGAGAAAAGGAAAAAAGAAATATTACCAAATCATACAAAGGAAAGGTATGTGATACATATGTATTTACTGGCATGTAGTAGATGTTATTGAAGAATAGTCTACATAATGTGAACCATTCATATGTGGCAGCAGTACTTCTTTATGCACAGATGTTCTGCTTAACTACTGCTATGGACAATACTGTGTGTACCTGTGGGCAGTGGGACATACCTGTGAAATGTTCAGCTCAGCATTAAATGTCAAAGATCTGATCCATGTTATCTGTGTTCTGTACAGTAGTGTGGCCAATGGCTGTTGGGAGGATTAGCGCTAACATTATATAAACATGGGTGTGGCAGAACAACACATGCATGATAGTCATATTAAAGTGTAGCTTAGCATTGGCAACTGCTGTAGCAGTCTAGTAGGTTATCGAGCATCTGTTGCCATATATACCTCCCTAATGTTAGTGTGTGTTCATATGTGATACCTGTTTGTGTTGCAGCAAGGCCTTACAGTTCAGCCACACACATATGGAGAAATGTATATGTGTCATATATATTCACATCTGTATATGTGCATAAAGCAGGGGACATATTGCAACTGTTTGTGAAGGGGGGGAGATATATATGTTGGTGAAGGTTAGTATGCACATATTTGTATGTAGGTTTTAGTGTGTGGCAAACAAGACAGCATACAGTGCAAGTATATGACATGTGGTGGTTAAACACTGTGGGTGGTTTGTTCAAGTTTGCAATGTTGAAGCCAGTAAGGCCTGCTAAAGCTACCTGGGCTGTGAACACCTTCAATGCATTTATCCCAAGACTGTGCGATTTTATTACATTACTGTACACCTTACATCCTTTGTATAATTGATATTCTCAGTATGAAAGGTGAAATGTATATGTGCCTACATATATATGTATATGTAGACCAATGGATGTGTATATGTATATATATATATATATATATATATATATATATATATAGAGAGAGAGAGAGAGAGTTATATATACTCATACACACCTACATCTACTTGTTGCAATAGATTCTCTGTACTGTTGACTGACTGTGATGGTCAATATATTTATGAATATGTCAAATATATGTATCTGTGGGATAGCTTAGTGGGAAACTTTTTATGTCATGGTATTATGGGTCCTTGCTTTGATCCTAGCAAAAGCTGTGTATTCTGTTGCTAGGCAGAACAAGTGCTATTGCATACAGTGTGATTAAGTCCTTTGGTTTTAACTAGGGTGTGTCATTGGAGGCTAAAGCACTACATCTATGATTATTGATTGGTACCGATGTTGAATGCAAATCCTGTGTGTACTGTGCAAATAGCTTCTACGTAAAGCTCTGGGCCTGTACAGCAAAGTATGGTGTATGCCCACATTGCTTGCATCCACTGTTTTGTGTGATCTCTGTATTTATCACAGATTACATTTCTCAAGATTAAGGTTGTGTAAGTACTGACACACAGTACTGTATAGTACACACTGAAAGCTTATCTGGGTTGTCATACCTTTGTGTCCTGTAATTATGTCTGATGTGTGTGTGGGTATATCTGTAACATGTCCTTTGACATATGTGTGGCAAAACATATAACTGAGTATCTAGCAACATTCATAGTGTACTACAGCAGTATGTGACCTATATTCCCAATTGTGCACATATTTTGGCCACGGGTTTGACATTAACAAGTTGTGTGGTATAATAGTAATACATTTACTGGACCTTACACTGATTGTGATGGATGACATATTTCTTTACACATCAGCGTGATGTATATCTGCTGTGGCTAGGTGGTGCATCGTGTTGCATACAGTGTACCAGGTACTCTTGTATAGTCTTATATAGTGATTTTATTTTGTTGCTGTGCAGACATGGTTCATTAGATAGAGAGTGAGCAAGGCACTTTCAAGCAGTTGTGGGGTGAGCAGTGATAAGTGGCAGTTACAGTGTTTCACTCTCGGTTAACTTATATGTTGCTATATATGGCAGTTCAGTGATATCTGTACTGTATAATGTTAAATGTGCCATATGACTTGCTCAGACATATTTTTGTATTTATGTCTTCCAGGGATCATGGCCCATTGCAGGAACCCCAGTTACAGTAGTGCTGAAGATGATATCATTACTAGCAGTATGATTCTGCACTACCGTCTCATGTTCTCATGAACCAGCCAGGACCAGCAGGAGCGTACTGTAATGTGGCAAGATGTTGTCTGCAGGGTCAATGAGATAGGCCTGCATAACCAGACATATGAGCAGGTACGCCACCACTGCAGTGATCTTCTCAGACATGTCTGTCAGCGTGCTGCTGATGTGCATAGACAACAGCTTGCAACAGGAGATGGTGTTAATATCCACCCCCCCCTCACCAGAGTGGAGGAGCTGCTCCTGAGCCTGGTGGCACCTGCCCAACAACAACAGCAGCAGACATACACCATGATGGAGGTTGGAGCCACCCAGCAAGCACACATGGAGCATGCAGGTAACGTGGCATATCTGTAGACTACTGTTATCTGTATTGGTAGATCATGCATATATGAGATGTGGAGTGTGTCGTTCAAAGATGTGGAGCCTGTTGTTGTGCAATACTGATCATTTGGAACATAATATGTAGCCCTGTGAATGTAAACTGTTGTACTGTAAGATTGCAAACACACAGTAGCAATGCCACAGTTGTGGCCACTGACAAACTGTCTCATCTCTATGTAGATCCCTCTGGGGTGACATCAAGGCAGTGGACAGATGCTGGTGCATGTTTTCTACATTTATTATTGTAAATAAAAAGTGCATGTCATAGTTATGATGTAGGCCATATACACATGTAACACACATACCCATAAATGCATGCTGTGCATGTTTGGTTTAAGAGCACTCACATCTCATTAATGTGATTAGCTGCCTCAAACACATGCAATACCCAGACCATCTCAAACAAATGTGGCTAGACTGTAGTGACCATTGGATAGGCACAGTTGATACTCAACGTGCACATAACATACACATTTATGTCAGACACAGAGCATTTTAACATGCTACACATAAAGGATTCCCAAACCCTCTGTAAAGACACACTCCAGTATCCAAAATCTCATCCACACATTACACATAATATACCTGAGTGGTAGAGGCCTATCATGGGGCATTTAAACACTCAGCAACACACTACACATTCATGTCAGGGAATGCTCTTTATTGGTCTCCTTACAAACTCACATAACAACTGGTTGTTAAATGCTGTATTTAGCCAAGGTGGTACAGTTCCGGTACAGCATGATTAGTGCTGGTTTGTGAAACATTTGTAGCCTTGAGTGACCACCTGATGCTTCATGATGATGGCCTATGGTACTATACCACATCCAGTTATTGTAACCACAGTACTACACATAGCTTTCATTGCTATACACCTTAATGTTGCGTGTGTGCACACCACATATGCACCTCTAAACAGTATGCATACCATTCACCATTTGCACAACTGACACATATATATCTTGTGATGCTATTGAGTGGCTAGGTCATATAACACATATTGGGTATGTGTAGTGCTTAAATAGGCAGTTGTGTTTTAGCATGCCATGTCATGGATGAGACTGGCATGTCCACAATATGATCTACACTCACCATACGTACCGTACATTGGATATGTGGCCGAATGGTATTCCATCAATTATCCATGCACCACTGATGATGTTGTGTGAATACTCATCATGCATGTGCTAAAAATGTGTCCACAATTATTTGCTAAAGACACAGAGGCTGTAATCAGCATTGCATACCTATCTGAGACACAGATATACATCCAGCAATGGTATGTACACCTGTGAGTTATGGTGCACAGTACATTACAGGGTTATGAATACCTGCACAGCAGTGTTGTGTCCATGTATGCATTGTGTTCCAGGGGGAGGGCCATCACCTAATAACAAAACACATGCATCAAAGCCATGTATACTGTTAGTAACAAGGACTGACTACACTTGCACTGCATGCTGTTGAGCAAAACATGTTCTACATGCTGACATGTGTGATATGACTGTTTTGCTTGTGATACTGTACCCCACTATCACCTGCTATTGTGTATGTTCTGTGATTGCTGGTGTTGTGTGGTCTGATTTAGGGAGGAGTGTAGTTCTGTGTGTGTGCATGTGTGCATGTGTGCATGTGTGTGCATGTGTGCGTGTGTACATGTGTACATGTATGCATGTGTGCATTTGTGCATGTGGTCTGAAGTCATGTTCAGGTCTTAAAGTGTGTTTCCTGTTTTTCTCTCACAGGTGCCGAGGTGGGGCTGGTTCAGTACAGCAGGGAAGCTGATGTCACTGAGACAGATAGTGATGATGAGGATAGGTGTATTGAGACAAAGGCGGGTTTGTCAGGGTCTGTTGTTGGGCCACCAATTGACAGTACACAAGTCTCCATCCCATCCATGCACACAGTCATACTGCCTGTACATCCATTATCACCATTGCCCATAGCTGAGGGACAGTGTACTGTTGGCACTGGCCAGGCCAGTGTGGTATCTATGGCACATGTATCAGGACACAGCAGCCATAATCAGATGTCTGGAACGGTACCACATAGGCAGATGTCCAGGGGTTCTCGTCAGAGCACTGCTGGTCATCGTGCCCCTGGCAGACGTGCCACACATTTTTCTACCGCACGCATGTTCCAGGCTGTCATGGAGGCACAGACATGAATGGAGCGGTATACCAGACAGGGGCTAAGGGCACAGAGGGCTCATTACACCTCTGTAAATGACAGTTTCTGTGACCTAGCAGGTGCCATACGTAACTACACTGAGGTCATTAATAGATGTTGGGGTGAGACATTGGATGTCCTCCACAATGTCATGTCCATGTGTCAGGACAGTGCGGGACTGTTGAGACATCGACGTGGACGTATACCAGCAACATCAGCAGCTGGAGGTTGCTGTGGACGTCCAGCGAGTCACAGCGACTCCCGTAGTGCCAGTACCAGCCCCAGCAATGTTTGGGGGGCTGTCCATAGACGGTCCTAGCAGACCACGTGCACTTGGCTCTGGCCAGTCCCAGCAGGGACCTGGATCCAGTGGACATATGCCAACCTCTTCAGATAGTATCCAATCTGGATTAGTACCTGATACTGTCTGTAGCACCCCTGCCAGGCACAGGTTCCGTATCTGTGGCCAGAGACGGTGATCTATAAAGCCTGCCAGGTACAGTCTGTAGCTGTCTCACAAATCCCTGTATATGGCAGCCACATGGTGGAACTGTGTGCATGCAGACACACACACACATAAACCAGAAACCTAGGGCAAGCACATACCCACACACATTACATCAACATTGGCCCATAACAGTACTCATGGCCCTCACACACTCACTCACACAGGTCAATTGTATGGCTCAGTGTAGGCCTCTGGCAAACCAACAACACACCTTGTGGATATGATGAAACCTGTGCCACCTCCTGTCATCTGTAACATTGATGCAGGAACAGGCTAACATGGTACTGATGCACAGGGTGACTTTAATAAAGTATAGCAATGGTTGGATGTGTAGCATGTTGTCAGCAGTAAAGTGTAATGATATCCTTGAAGGTGTAGCTGAGCAGGAATGATGCATTAAAGCTGTAATTAGCAATGTTGTATTGTTTTCACCAGTGTTTATTCCAATTGTGTTTTGTTTGCCCATGTGCCACTTGGCTGATGTGTGTAGTTGTGTCAGCATGTGTTATACAGTGGACAGTAAGTGTGGGATGTGTGCAACACACGTTTGTGTGTGTCCATTTGTGAACATGGTGGAGATGCACTGTCTGCATGTACATACATATTGGACACATGCGCAAGGTGACATGCCCTGTAATGGCAAGTGTTAACACTCCATAGTTTCTATTGGTGGCCAGTATGCATTGTACGACACACATTTTGGAACTTGAGTATGCATGTGTGTGTATGACACGGGTTGACACTGTGCTGTGGGTGATGCTGTTGTTGCTATCTGTCATTGGTTTGCATTACTAAGGTTAACACTGTCCCAGCTGCATAACCCTTTAGTAATGCACACTGTTCACCTGCAGGGTTGCATGGACTGTGCTATCACAAACACAAGAAATTCTCACTTATACAATAAAAGTGCATTAGTCTCATGGACCCCTGCCATAAACTAAATATATAATAGAAGGTGTGAAGTTGTACCAAAAAAGAGTTACATACCAAGAACGGATAACCTCTCTGGTCAGTATCATTGGGAAAATACAATCCCTCAATAAATATATAAGGCAAGCTTCAAAATACAAAATGGCAAGGATTCCAAAGACAACATTATAGCTTTCTTTAGTGTTGTGTATAATTTATTTATTTATTTATTTATTTATTTATTTATTTATATTTGTTGACTGGGAGTGTCCGACTGGATGTAGGTCCATTTTCAGAGGAGGCCCAGGGAGAAAAGCTCCACAGTTAAAATAAACAGACAGTAGTTACATTGGATTACATAGCGATTAACAATTTACATAGCAATTACTTACAACATATTTACAGATGAAGAACATAGTACATCAGTAGACAACTAGAATCTTTATCTGTGAAGTACATAACAGACATTAACAAATGTTACAAGAAGAAGTTCCTGCTGTATAATAAGTACTGGCTTATGAGCATCTGAGCTTGCTATAATCAAGGTAGTTAGTAGAGTGGAAAGAAAGGTAGTGGTTGGATGGGGAAGGTGATATTAGAGTGGGAGTTGCAAGGGCATAGCCAGCATGTTTTTAGGTGCGCTTTTAGTAAAGTTTTGAAGTGGGTGCATGATGGTATGGAGGTAACTGTGGGTGGAAGGGAGTTCCATAATTTGGCTATGGTGCAAGAGAATAGTGCTTCACCAGCAGAGTTATTGGCTTTAGTGATCTGCAAGTGATTTTTGTTGCTGGATCTTAGTGGTCTGGTGGTGCAATAGGGTTGGAGTAGATTCTGGAGGGATGGGACATTTAGTGGATGATTTACTAGTTTGTGGGCAAGTGAGAGTTGATACCACTGAAGGAGGTGAGGGAGTTCAAGCCAGCCCAGTTCAGCAAGTGAGAGACAGTGGTGACTATGGTAGGATGCCCCTGTGGCAAATTTGGTGATTTTGTTGTAGCAGATCTCTAGCTTGTTTAAATCGCATTGCCTTAGGTTGGTATATATTGGACAGGAATAAAGTAGGGTGGAGATAAGGTGGGAATTTGCTATTGAAATCCTTTCTGCTTTGGTGAGAAGTTGCTTATTTCTGTATAGCGCTCCTAGTTTATTGTGGACTTTTTTATGATCAAGGATATGCGAATGTCAAATTTTAGTTTATTGTCTATTTCCACTCCTAACAATTTGGTGTGTTCAGTTGGGTATATAGTGGTGTTGTCTTTTGCTGTGATGTTAAAGTGAGAGTTGTTTTGAGTATGTTTGGTGGGTTGGAAGATGAGTAGTTTAGTTTTGTTTGGGTTGAGTATTAATTGGGCATCGGATAACCAAGTTTCAACAGAGGAAAAGGCTTCCTGTGTGACTTTTTGCAGTTTGGGTAGGGACTGGGCTGAGCAGATGATGGTTGAGTCATCTGCGTATTGTATGAGTGTGCCATGTTTGGTGGCAGAGGCTAGATTATTGGTGAAAATAGAGAAGAGTAGGGGTCCAAGGATGGATCCTTGGAGAACCCCTATGGAGACAGGTAGTTGGGGAGATATGTCATTCTGCCATACAACGGATTGTTGGCGGTCAGACAGGTAACTCTGAAATCAGTTGGTGACTGATTGTGAGAAGGATAGGTTATTGAGGACAGAGATAAGTTGTTTGTGTGGGACCATGTCAAATGGTTTAGATAGGTCTAGGAAAGTAGCAGAGGAGAGATAGCCATTGTTTTTATGCTGAAGGATAGTGCTAGTAAAAGAGAGTAAGGCAGTGGTGGTGCTATGGTTTGGTCGGAAACCATGCTGAGTATTGGAAAGGAGGTTGTTAGTAAGGAGGTAGTCTGAGACCTGAGAGTGTATGCATCTCTCTAATATTTTGGAGAGTGGAGAGAGAATAGCTATGGGGTGGTAATTGGTTAGTTCTGTGGAGGGTCCGTCTTTGTGGAGGGGAATTATATGTGATACTTTCCACAGTGTGGGAACATAACTTTCTGACAGAGATCGGTTAATCAAGATGGATACTTGGTAGGCCAGAGCATCAGCTGCGATTTGTAGGTATTCACTTGGGAGGTTGCTACTAATCTGGTGGGCTTAAGTTTGGTTAAGAGTTTTTTTTATGTTGGAGGTAGGTACAGGAAAAAAAGAGAAGGCAGTGGGGAGATTATTAGTTGAAGGTGTGGGTTGGAGGGGGGGTTGTGTTGTTTAGCTAGTGATAGTATGGTTTGTGTGAAGTGTGTGTTGAATGAGGTAGCAATATTTTCTGAGGAGTGAGGGATGTTAGGAGGAGGGGTACTGACTTTACCTGGGTGGAGGATGGAGTTTATGGAGGACCGGAATTGTTTGGGGCTGTGTTGAGAGGAGTCTAGGGCAGACTGGTAGTATTGGAATTTGTCCTGTTTTATTAGCTTTTAGACTCTATTGCGTAGTTCTAGGAATTTCTGTCTAGTTGAGGGGGTTTTGGTTTTGCGCCAGTGCTCCCAGGCTTTATCCCTGTTTTTCATTTCTGACTTGGTGGTTTTCTGTAGCCATGGAGAGGGTTGTGCTTTGATTCTGGAAAGTCTTATGGGGGGCATGGTAATTAAGGATGCTCAGGAAGGTAGTATTAAAAAATTCAACTGCATCATCAAGGCTGAGGTACTTTAGAGGGTGCCAGTTACATTCTTTGAGGAATGAGATGAATGTGAGTGGGTTAAAGTTTAGTTTTTTACGTATTTGACGGTAGATGAAAGGTTTAGCTTGGTATAGGTATTTTTTTAGTAGGAATGTTGGGGAGTGATCACTGAGGCTATCTGATAAGCAGCCTGTTATATATGACTGGGGGCTCTTACTGACTAGTATCCAGTCCAGGGTAGTGTGCTTGCTGGAGTTTTTATTTATCCTGGTTGGTGACTGGACTAGTTGGGTGAAGCCATGAAGGTTTACATGATGGGTTGGATGGTTGCCAGAACAGGATTGCCAGTCAATATTGAAATCACCTAAAATTATAGTTTCTTGGGGAGATGGTGGGTAGACCAGCTGAGGAGGTATTCTAGTGGAGGGATGTTTTGGCCAGGTGGGAAGTAGCATCCAATTATGTTGATGGTTTTGTTTTGGTTTATTTTGAGGTCAGTATATATTATTTCTTCATTGCCTATTTGTGGAGCTGATGATTTTAAGATCTGGATGTTTAGATGCTGTTTAAATATTATAGCTACACCGCCTCCTTTCTTGTTTAGTGAGTCTACTCTCAGTATGCCATAATCTGTGGGGAGTATTTGCTCACTGGTAATGTGAGGTTTTAGCCAGGTTTCTGTCAGGATGACTATATCTGGGGAGTACAAGTCTATGGTGGCATGGAGTTCATGGACTTTGTTGGATATACTTCTAATATTTAGGCTTAGTAGAAGGAAGTCAATTAGCTTTCTATTGGCTGTAATATGGGAGAAGTTGTGGTTTCTAGTCTGATTATGAAGATTGGGGTTGGAGATGGTAGGGCCAGGGTTGGGGTGGATATCTCCACTTAGGGCTAGTTTAGATATGCATGAGGTTATTAGTTTTCTCAGTTTTTGAATGTGTTTGTTTATAAGGGAAACTTTATGATTGTGCTCTTTGGGTAATAGGTATGGTGGGAGGGTTACTGTGTAAAGTGGTAGGGATGCTTTATGCTTGAGTAATACAGTTGGTAGAATATATGGGGGGTGCATAGGGATGTTTCTTGAGTTGGTGGGAGGGGAGCTGAGTGAGGTTGAGACATGAGTGCTGGTGTGAGTAGTAGTACAGTGGTAGTGGTTGAGTGGGGGAATGATGGAGCTTTGGTAGGATGTAAGATATGCAAGGAGAGTGCATGCTGTGAGCATAGGTAAGGTATGCTTGTACATGTTAGTTGAGGAGGTGTGATAGTAGTGGGAAGATGGCGGAGGTAGTGTTGGGTTAGTGCTGTGGTGGGCTACTGGAAAGATTGGAGGGGTTTGTGAGTGTAATAAAGGTGGGACCACTGGGGGCGGGAGGGAATAGGGGCAGGGTTGGGAGGCTGAGTGGGTAGAGACCCTGTTAGTTGCTCTTATGAGGGGGCTGGAAACAATCAGGTAACAGAGTTAACTGATAAATGAACATATGATAGTGACAAGGGTGGTTGTAGTTGTAAAAATGGTGCCTGCCACAGGTAATATTTATTAACTTTGGGATTGTCTTAAGGTAATAAACAGGGAATGGGGAGGGGAGAACAAGGGTGTGAGCAGGCAGTTCTTTGTACTGCTGCTAATGAGCCAAAGCAAAGACTAGTTTGTGTTTGAGGAAACAATCACAATTGACCAAGGACTGCTCTGAAACTGTAAGTCAGAGACCCTGTTAGTTGCTCTTATGAGGGGGCTGGAAACAATCAGGTAACAGAGTTAACTGATAAATGAACATATGATAGTGATAAGGGTGGTTGTAGTTGTACAAATGATGCCTGCCACATGTAACATTTATTAACTTTGGGATTGTTTTAAGGTAATAAACAGGGAAGGGGGAGGGGAGAACAAGGGTGTGAGCAGGCAGTTCTTTGTACTGCTGCTAATGAGCCAAAGCAAAGACTAGTTTGTGTTTGAGAAACAATCACAACTGACCAAGGACTGCTCTGAAACTGTAAGTCAGAGACCCTGTTAGTTGCTCTTATGAGGGGGCTGGAAACAATCAGGTAACAGAGTTAACTGATAAATGAACATATGATAGTGACAAGGGTGGTTGTAGTTGTAAAAATGGTGCCTGCCACAGGTAATATTTATTAACTTTGGGATTGTCTTAAGGTAATAAACAGGGAAGGGGGAGGGGAGAACAAGGGTGTGAGCAGGCAGTTCTTTGTACTGCTGCTAATGAGCCAAAGCAAAGACAAGTTTGTGTTTAAGAAACAATCACAATCGACCAAGGACTGCTCTGAAACTGTAAGTCAGAGACCCTGTTAGTTGCTCTTATGAGGGGGCTGGAAACAATCAGTTAACAGAGATAACTGATAAATGAACATATGATAGTGATAAGGGTGGTTGTAGTTGTAAAAATGATGCCTGCCACATGTAATATTTATTAACTTTGGGATTGTCTTAAGGTAATAAACAGGGAAGGGGGAGGGGAGAACAAGGGTGTGAGCAGGCAGTTCTTTGTACTGCTGCTAATGAGCCAAAGCAAAGACTAGTTTGTGTTTAAGAAACAATCACAACTGACCAAGGACTGCTCCGAAACTGTAGGTCAGAGACCCTGTTAGTTGCTCTTATGAGGGGTGGAAACAATCAGGAAACAGAATTAACTGATAAATGAACATATGATAGTGACAAGGGTGGTTGTAGTTGTAAAAATGGTGCCTGCCACAGGTAATATTTATTAACTTTGGGATTGTCTTAAGGTAATAAACAGGGAAGGGGGAGGGGAGAAGAAGGGTGTGAGCAGGCAGTTCTTTGTACTGCTGCTAATGAGCCAAAGCAAAGACAAGTTTGTGTTTAAGAAACAATCACAATCGACCAAGGACTGCTCTGAAACTGTAAGTCAGAGACCCTGTTAGTTGCTCTTATGAGGGGGCTGGAAACAATCAGGTAACAGAGTTAACTGATAAATGAACATATGATAGTGACAAGGGTGGTTGTAGTTGTAAAAATGGTGCCTGCCACAGGTAATATTTATTAACTTTGGGATTGTCTTAAGGTAATAAACAGGGAAGGGGGAGGGGAGAACAAGGGTGTGAGCAGGCAGTTCTTTGTACTGCTGCTAATGAGCCAAAGCAAAGACTAGTTTGTGTTTAAGAAACAATCACAACTGACCAAGGACTGCTCTGAAACTGTAGGTCAGAGACCCTGTTAGTTGCTCTTATGAGGGGTGGAAACAATCAGGAAACAGAGTTAACTGATAAATGAACATATGATAGTGACAAGGGTGGTTGTAGTTGTAAAAATGGTGCCTGCCACAGGTAATATTTATTAACTTTGGGATTGTCTTAAGGTAATAAACAGGGAAGGGTGAGGGGAGAACAAGGGTGTGAGTAGGCAGTTCTTTGTACTGCTGCTAATGAGCCAAAGCAAAGACTAGTTTGTGTTTAAGAAACAATCACAATTGACCAAGGACTGCTCTGAAAATGTAAGTCATTTCTTAACCATTTGCCAGGTGGAAAAACAGGATAACCTTGTATCAGTAGGCTACTGTGGTCTCAGTTTAAATTGACAAACACACAGTATTGATCAGTTATGGATACTATCTGCTAAAAGAAGGGAATAAGAGAGAAAGTGGAAGATGAGTGTGTGTGTGTGTGTGTGTGTGTGTGTGTGTGTGTGTGTATGGGGGGGGGGGCTGCTTACAAGCCAAAGCAGTGTGCTCTCCAGGGGAAAATGAATATTGGCTCAAACAGGTAGACACATACTCAAAGTTAACTTTAGCTGTTTGCAGACAGTTCAGACCTGGACAGCGCTTTTCTTATAAGAATGACAAAGGTGGTACCGCAGTTGAATACTTAAGAGTGGTGTTACGTCTAGAAAAAAAGAGCACAGAGAGGAGTAAGCACTTTGAGATGGTAAAGATATATTAGAAAGATTACAAAAAACAAACTGAGCAAATAGCTACTGTATATGCAGGAAAATGTCTTGAACCAACAACTAGTATATGCAGATACTGAGCCAATTGGAAACACATCAGTTAGAAAAACCTCAAGACAGTTATGCAGTCACAGATAAAAATATAGCGAGCAGCACTCTGTCGAGGTTGTCTAATATAATTCTATCCACCAGTAACAGCACAATTATATAGAAATAATTTAGACACCAGTATGAGCTGTCTACACACAACACAATTACATGAAAAACATTAGTGAATAAGGTGCAGTTATGCAAACAGACCATACTAGTATACTAAAAACAACTTGGTGCAGACAAAATGCTAGCATGGCATAGTAACTTCCAATAATAAAGCATAAATCATATTAGATGTCTAACACAATTCAACATAAAGATATGCAGTTGTAAAATGTCTAACACAATTCAACATAAATAGGCATTTACAGTTTTAAAACACTTACTGGAGAGACACTTCATGGGGCCTGTAGCAGAGTGGATTGTAGTTGTAAAAATGGTGCCTGACACAGGTAATATTTATTAACTTTGGGATTGTCTTAAGGTAATAAACAGGGAAGGGGGAGGGGAGAACAAGGGTGTGAGCAGGCAGTTCTTTGTACTGCTGCTAGTGAGCCAAAGCAAAGACAAGTTTGTGTTTAAGAAACAATCACAATTGACCAAGGACTGCTCTGAAACTGTAAGTCATTTCTTAACCATTTGCCAGGTGGAAAAACAGGATAACCTTGTATCAGTAGGCTACTGTGGTCTCAGTTTAAATTAACAAACACACAGTATTGATCAGTTATGGATACTATTTGCTAATAGAAGGGAATAAGAGAAAGTGGAAGATGAGTGTGTGTATGTGTGTGTGTGTGGGGGGGCTGCTTACAAGCCAAAGCAGGGTGCTCTCCAGGGGAAAATGAATATTGGCTCAAACAGGTAGACACATACTCAAAGTTAACTTTAGCTGTTTGCAGACAGTTCAGACTTTCAGACCCGGACTGCGCTTTTCTTATAAGAATGACAAAGGTGGTGCCGCAGATGAATACTTAAGAGTGGTGTTAGGTTCAAAGTTAACTTTAGCTGTTTGCAGACAGTTCAGACCCGAACTGCGCTTTTCTTATAAAAATGACGAAGGTGGTACCGCAGTTGAATACTTAAAAGAGTGGTGCTAGGTTCAAAGTTAACTTTAGCTGTTTGCAGACAGTTCAGACCCGGACTGCGCTTTTCTTATAAGAATGACAAAGGTGGTACCGCAGTTGAATACTTAAGAGTGGTGTTAGGTTCAAGGTTAACTGTAGCTGTTTGCAGACAGTTCAGACCCGGACTGCACTTTTCTTATAGGAATGTTAAAGGTGGTACCGGAGTTGAATACTTAAGAGTGGTGTTAGGTTCAAAGTTAACTGTAGCTGTTTGCAGACAGTTCAGACCCGGACTGTGCTTCTCTTATAAGAATGTTAAAGGTGGTACTGCAGTTGAATACTTAAGGGTGGTGTTAGGTTCAAAGTTAACTTTAACTGTTTGTAGACAGTTCAGACCCGGACTGCGCTTTTCTTATAAGAATGACAAAGGTGGTACCGCAGTTGAATACTTAAGAATGGTGTTAGGTTGGAGAGACACTGAGCTCCTTCATAGGGCCTGTAGCAGAGTGGATTGTAGTTGTTAATAATAATAATAATCTACAGGGGAAATCTCAGATCGGGTCACAGTTAATGTAAATGGTCACAAAGTACACTTATCTGACTGACATTACCAATTTCTTGTCAGACAGTTTGAATGCGGATTTCACCACCCTGTCGTTACACAAGTGCCACATTTCCAGACCTGAAGAATGTAAAACCTGATTATTCATAGACACTCTAGTTAAAACATCTCTTTACCAAAGTTCAAACCGCAGTGGCAATGGTACTGGACAGTGTCCCTGGCTATGTCATACACAAGCTGACATATGAAGTCACCACTCACTTAAACACTCTGTCCAGATGCAGCATCTATACAGGTTACATACTTGTGGAATGATGCACGGTAATGGTGTTCACAGTCCACAAGGGTTGAGCTACAATGTCTTCTTCTTCTCCTTTTGGATGCTCCCATTAGGGGTCACCACAGTAGATCATCTGTTTCCATTTCTTCCTGCCCTCTGCATCTTGCGCTGTCACACCATCCACCTGCATGTCCTCTCTCACCACAGCCATAAACCTCATCTTAGGCATTCCTCTTTTCCTGTTACATGGCAGCTTCGTCCTTAGCATCTATTTCACAATATACTCTCCGTCCCTCCTCAGCACATGTACAAACCAACTTAATCCTGCCTATCTGGCTTGGTCTACTAACCTTCAAACCTGGACTGACCCTCTAATATATTTATTCCTAAACCTGTCCACCCTTGTCACACCCAGTGCAAATGTTAACATAAATTGATTAAGGGTAGAACTACAACAGATCCTGGAAACTCTCACCCTATAAGCCAGACAAAAGTTATCGGGAAGGCTATGGAGCACAACATTATGGAACTCATTAAGAGAGACATTATGAACCTGCAAACACTGCACCATACCCACTTAGGTTCCCTAAAGGCGAGAACATGGCTCCTACACCTAGTAGACTTCAAGCCAATTAACAAGGCTATAGGTGAGGGAGGGGAGGTCCACACAGCCAAGCTATAGCTCACCAGCAATTCATACCCATCCCACATTCTGGTATTATACATAACCTCAACAGACTGACCATAAACAATTGTTAGATGATGGATTGACAACTGACGCACAGATGTAGGACACACAGTAACATTTGCAGCCTCCATGTACAATTCTATGCCAGTAACAAGTGGTATTCACCTGCACTCAGTCCTGGGACCACTCCTGTTTGGCATATAACTTTCTTAGGTACAGGCAAACACAGTAGGGATATGTCTGCCCATGTTTGATGAAAATGCATACTGTGGGCTATACTTTATTCTCCAGATGACACACACATCCTCCAAAAGGGTATCATAGAGACAGATACCTGGTGTCAAACTCATGCTGTAAAGCTATAAGCCAAAGAAAGCATAGTTATCCACTTTTAGAAAACAAAGTATCCCCAGAGTGCAACATAGGTAGTAGCCCCCAAAATGTGGAACAGGTACTAATGTATACATAGAGCCATGTGTTTCGTCATCTCTCCTTTGATAATCACATTACCAAAGGGTTTTGGAAATCCCTCTGTGGAGCACATAAGCAATAAAGGGTTTGCATGCAGATCCACAGAGGTTGTTGCACACCTATAATGAGTAGTCATCTTTGCCAGACTTTGCTTGATTTGGAACAGGACTCAAATATACCTCAAGCATAAACCCTCACTCACACTCTTCAATAGAAACCGTGATGAGTGGATGTGAAACAGAAGATGTAGCCCAGGGATCACAGCAGTGGCTGAGCTTGTCACTAGCATACAGAAGTGACCTAAGGTCTGGAAAGCGCCAGCACGCTCTGGCTAAGATAACAGATGCATTCATGGAGAAAACAGAGTACCCACCTATGAAATAATTGAGGTCACATGTATGTATATGGCTTTGCCCCACAGCTACCTAACATGTGTAATGCATATACAGTTGTCATTGTGATACATCATACACTAGAAAAATCACTCCACATTAAGCAATGGTGTCACACATTCTCACACACCAAACACACAGTCAGCAAGTGCGAGATTCAAACTCCTTTCTAAGTACATTATGATTCTACAGTAGTATGCACTTACATAACATACTATACACATTACTGAGGTTTCACTTTTCCACAGGTATATTTGTAGGATGGTGACATTATCAGACTTGACAAAGATGAGCATACCACTTTTAAGGGGTGTGAGAATTCTCCAAAAAGGTTACTCCTCCCCTGGGAGGCACACACAGTTAGCAAGTGCAGGATCCAAACTACCTAACTACATTATGATACTACAGCAGTACGCATTTACACAACATACTATACACCTTGTTGGGATTTTTTCTTTCCACAGGTATATTTGTAGGATGGTGACATCATCAGACTTGACAAAGATGAGTATACCACTTTTAAGGGGTGTGAGTATTCTCCAGAAAGGTTGCTCTTTCACAGGGAAACACACACACTGGTGGCAAGGGCAGCATTCAAACCCATACCTAACTGCATTATGGTACTACAGCAACACATATTTACACGACGCACTATACACATTATTGGGGTTTTACCTTTCCACAGGTATATTTGTAGGATGGTGACATCATCAGACTTGACAAAGATGAGTATACCACTTTTAAGGGGTGTGAGTATTTTCCACAAAGGCTGCCCCTCCTCAAGGAGACATCCACAAGTGGCAAGTACAGGATTCAAACACATACTTAACTACATTATGATACTATAGCAGTACGCATGATGTGCTATACACATTACTGGAATTTCTTCTTTCCACAGGTATATTTGTAGTATGGTGACATCATCAGACTTAACAAAGATGAGTATATCACTTTTAAGGGGTGTGAGTATTCTCCAAAAAGGTTGCTCCTCCCCAGGGAGACACACACACACACACACACACACAGTTGGTAAGTGCAGGATCCAAACCCCTACCTAACTACATTATGATACTACTGCAGTATGCATTTACACAACAAGTGACTTACATCTATGAGACTTTAACTTTCCACAGGTATATTTATAAGATGGTGACATCATCAGACTTGACAAAGATGAGTATACCACTTTTAAGGGGTGTGAGTAATCTCCAAAAAGGTTGCTATCTCCCCAGGGAGAGACAGACACACACACACAGTTGGCAAGTGCGGGGTTCTTAATCCAAACTAAATACGTCTTTACACTTCAGCAAGCAATATGGAGTTACAGGGTGCAATACAGACATTACTTGCTGACAGTTTGCCCAAAGGTTTTTTTCACATTTGCTAACCTCAGCAGGCTTATCATACTAGGTGTATTGTGAATGTATTGCATGCATAGGCGATGACTATATCATATATGGGATGATGCACCACATGCTGGCACACACAGGGTCAAACCAGTTGCTAAGCTCTGTCAACCCAATACTGGACAATACAGTCAAGGGGTCATACAACCACAACACCAACCATTTCACATAGACCTACACTATAAGCACCAGCAAAACACACACATAAATGCACATTACCATACTCGGAGAATACAAATATTAATCTGAAAAAGAGAGAGTGTCCTCCTAAGCAGACAAGCAAGCAACATGCACCTCCAAGCACACATCAGAAAACACATAATACACCAAAGCAGTGTGCCTCATAACAGGCCCTAAGGCAAAACAACACACCCAACACACTAGTAATAGGTGACTTCATAGTCTGGCACACAGATGTTCCACTCACTCGGCTGGACAAGAGGAAGGTTACTGTCAGTTGTCTGTCAGGTGCTATGAGCTGCCACATAACACAAGCACTTACATCACTCCAGAACAGGTACATATATGATGTGTTCTTTGTACATGTCAGTGTGAATGATCTAAGACATACCTCCCAGGACAACATGACAAGAGATATATAGTAGCTTTATGATCATGTAGCCCAGGCTGGTATGACCCTGACCTTGAGTAGCATCTTACCTTCACCTACATGATACTGCAATATAACAGAAAGATGATAAACTTCAACAATTGGCTGAGCTTCTGGTGTCATTCAAAGGGGATCCAGTCTCTGTCTGCCTGTGATGACATGATAGACAAGCCTCGTTGCTTCGCTACAGATGGTTTGCACCTGTCGCCCCTATGCTTCTGAATAATGGCCAAGGCTCTTGCTGTCCGCATATTACCTTTTTTAAGTTCAAAGGCTCATAGGTAGGTACTAGGCTATTGGCCCTGGGAGCTATACAAGCCCAGCCAAAAATGTACCCTGGCTTTTGCCACCCAAGAAATTTATTTTCCTGTGCCACTGTTGAGCAGAGACACAGAAGTGATTCCCGGGGTGAATTTCCTATTTCCCATCCAATCATCAAGATTTTTCTTGAAGAGTACTAATGAGGAGCTTTGTTTGATTTAGATAGGTAGTTTATTCTGGAGTATGGGAAGTCTCTGGGACAGGAATCTATCCCTCCGGCATGTTCTGTTTATTGTGGTGACAAGGTTTAGGTCCCTAGAGCGTGTAGCTCGGAGGGATTGGGATTTCTTTAAGTGGAGCATGTCCAACAGCTCTGGGTTTGACATAGCTTTGTATGTTAGGCAGAGATCACCTCTGAGTAGGCGATATGCGACAGACTAAAGCTGGAGTTTTTTTGAGACGGTCTATGTAGGGCATGTGTTTGAGGCCGGTAATCCTCTTTGTGAGGTATTTCTGCAGCCTTTCCAGTTGTTGTATGTGTCTTCTGAGGTACATACCAAAAGGGGCGTTGTACTTTATAATGGAGCTAATGAGTGATGAGTAGAGGGGAACAATGACCTCTTTTTTTCTGCATGAGAAACCTTTTGTGATGAGGTGTGCCACGTAGAAGGATTTCCTGACTACTGTGGTGATGTGATTATCAAAAGAGAGACTACTGTCCACCTGTGTCCCAAGGTCTCTTATCACACTTTCGGTGATAAGTATACTACCGCCTATGTTGTAGTTCACGGGTACAGAGTTTTTACCACAGGGGATGACAATGCACTTTTTGGCATTGAGCTTGAGGCCATGGCTTTGACACCAGGCATCTGTCTCAGTGAGGCCTTTTTGTAGGATGTCCACATCGTTAGTAGTTTCGATTATGGCTCCTAGTTTGCAGTCATCTCCGAACTTCATTAGCCAAAGCCCTTCTGTGTTAGCCTGTACTTCAGCGAAGTAGATACCAAATAGGACAGGACACAGGACTGAACCCTGTGGTACTCCACTTGTCACTGGTCTGAAGTCAGATTTGGAGTCTGCTACTTTCACAGTGTGGGTTCTGTCAGTAAGCCAGTTGGCAACCCATCTTGTGACATAAGGATTTATACCTAGGTTACTGAGATTAGCTATAATTCCAGAGTGGGGGGTGGTGTCGAAAGCCTTTACAAGATCTAGATAGGCTGTGTGAACCACCTTACCCTTGTCTATGGCTTTGGTGACTGCTTCAAAGAGTCTATCAGGTTTAGGAGACATGATCTGCCTTTTACAAACCCAAACTGGTTGGGGTCCAGAGTTTGGGGATTACCAATGTCTTTGTTTATAAGTTCCATGATGATACGTTCCATGGCCTTACAGACCAGGCTCATCAGGCTAATGGAGCGCTAGTTCCTGGGGTCCGTGGTGGCTTCCCCCTTGTGTAGTGGAATAACCATCGCTGTGCACCATTCAGCAGGCACAAAGCCTGAGGTGAGGCTATGATTGAAGTGTTTGCCATAATAGATTCCTCGGATGACACAAATATTCTCCAGAAGGGACTCTATGAGACAGATGTGTGGTGTCAGAATCATGGCCTCAAGCTTAATGTGAAAGAATGCATAGTAATCCCCTTTGGGGAAAACAAAGTACCCACAAACTACCATATAGGTATTACCCCCTAAAAATTGACAAGGAATAAGGGATCTGGGGACACATGTAGATAGTCTTCTTTCCTTTGACAACCATGTTGCCAAAGTGATTAGGAAATCCTATGTGGTCCACCTAATCAACAAAGGGTTTGCATCTGGATCAAAAGAGGTAGTGGTGGCCCTCTACTCTTAAGTCATCAGACCCATCATTGAGTACAATGCACCATTTTGGATGTACTCGAATAAGCATATCCAGCAGCAAGAGAGACCACAGAGGTACCTCACCAAGAGGATTGCTGGCCTCAAACAGTTGTGTTATGCAACACAACTGGTAAAACTAAATCTGTTCTCCGTTGCATACCGCCTACTCAGAGGCACACTCTGCCTAACATACAGAGCCATGTCCAACACATAACTGTTGAACATGCTCCATCTACGGATAACAAAATTGAGTCGCACTACACACTCCAGGGATATGAACCTCATCACAACAATGAATACAACATACTGGTGGGATACAGTACCATCCCAGACACTTGCCTTACTGTGGAACTGAGTCCCAATGTACATCAGACAGAGCCCCTCGCTGACACTCTTCAATAGGAACCTTGATGAGTGGATGGGAAACAGACAATTCACGCCAGGCATCACATCAGCAGCCCCACTAGAAAGGGGCTTTGGGTACTAACTATTAGAACTAGGGCTTAGGAGACTACCCAATGGGGTGGGGAAAGCTGCACTACTTGCCTAGGCTAATATATGCCTTTGTGAAGACAGTCTACTACATACTTATGAACCTATGTGACAGGTACATGTCTACAGATAGTAGATATGTACTTCATTGTTCAGTCATGTTGTACAGCAGGCACATGCACCACATATACTGTAATGCTTACAGATACTGGTGGCTATTATGTACAGTGGGTGAGATGTGCACCTCATGTCTTTTGTGCCATTGGGATGTCTGCTGGGTGGGACAGTCCTGGATGGCTCTCTGTCATGGTCACCCTCTTACACACATCTCTGCCCATCCATCTTTAGCTTATTATACTGTGTTCCCCCTACATATATATAGGTACATAGGTAGGTAATAGGCTATCTGCCTGAAGGCATATATTAGTATGGCCAGAGTGTGCAGCTATCACCACACATGGGGTTAGTTCCCTAGGCCTCTGTGTAGTAGAGCTGATGAAGTGATCCATGGTGTGACAGTTCAGTTTCACATACACTCATCAAGGCTCCTCTGGAAGAGTGTCAGTGAGGGACTCAGCTTAATGTAGGTTTGGAGTCTGTTACAAAGCAAGGGAAGTCTGTGAGTTAGTAATGTATCCCTCCAACATGTTCTATTTATTGTTGTGATAATGATATCCCTAGAGCATGTGGCACAGTGAGCTTGGGTTTACTTCAGATAGAGCATGTACATCAGTTTTGCATTGGACATGGACCTGTCTGTTGGGCAGAGATCGCCTGAGTAGACAGTATGCAACAGAGTACAGATTAAGTTAACTTCAGTCATGTTGCATGAGGCAACTGTTTGAGGCCAGTAATCCTTTTGTTGAGGTTCTTCAGTGGTCTTTCCAGCTGCTGAAGGTGCCTAGTCAGATTCATTGCAAATGTGCTGTGATACTCTCTGATGGGTCTGATGACTGATGAGTAGAGGGATCCTCCTTTGACCTACATGCAAAGACCTTGGCAATTTGTGGGAACACATAGCATGATTTTCTAACCACTTTGTGAATGTGTTTCTGGAAGTAGAGATGACTATCCACATGTGTCCATAGATCCCTTATTATTACCTCCATATTTAGGGTGTTGGCACCTATGTGGTATTTGTATGACTGTAGCTTGAGGCCATAATTTTGACACCACATCTGTCTGACTGAGACCCTTTTTAAGGATGTCTCTGTTGTCCCAAACATCGATTATGACAACCTTTTTGTAGTCATCCACAAACTTTGCTAACCATAGCCCTCATGTGTTTGATTGTATTTCTGAAAAGTATACACCAGACAGGAGGGGTCCCAGGACTGAGCCATGGGCGACAGCAGTTGTTACCAGCTTACAGTCCAATAGGGAGACCACAATTCTTACCTTGTGGGATATATCTGTGCCCCAGTTGGCAATCCATCAGATGACATACGTGTTTATGCACAGGTTGTTGATTTTGTGGATATGACATGTGTGTGGGATGTTGGAAAAGAGCATTTCAAGGTCTATGTAGGCCATGTGGAGCTCATTTTATTGATGTATGTCCTGGGCGACTGCCTTGAAAACTGTCTAGCAGGTTTAGGGACCATGATCTGCCCCTGACCAAACCAAAATGGGTAGGGTTGGGTTTTTGTAGGCTCCCAATAGCTCTGTTTATGAGCTCCATAATGATGGACTCCATGGTCTTGCAGATCAGGCTTATTAGGCTTATAAGACAATAGTTCCCATGGTCTGTTGTACACCAACACTTATGGAGTGTGCCAAACGTTGCTGTAACCCATTCAACAGTTTCATATCCTGTACGGGGGGGGGTGAGTCTCAACAGACTGTTCAGGTGCAGGGTCTGTTTGTTTTGGAGTTCACATATGACACAGCCAGGGACACCATGTCTTTCCATAGACACCGTGTTTTTAGGCTTGGATAGAGCTGTTTAACCATTGTATATGTGATTTCTGGCTTTTCACAATCTCCAGGTATGGTAATGGGCCCTTTTGTCAGTGAGAGGGGGGTAAATATGTATGAACCTGTCTGGCAAGATGTTGGCAATGTCATTCATGTACATGTATTCATTTACACTTTGCACTGACTCAGAACATATGAGTTTACATTGATATTTATGACATAGCTAAAGAAAGCTTCATGGTTCTGTATGGACTCTGGCAATATTTTTGCCAGAACATGGCTTGGATAATGTTAGGAGTGCTCATTGTTTCTTGATGATACTGATCAGAGATTTATTGATCTTCTTTGGATTTTCACTTTCTTTGAACAACTTAAGTACTTGTAGTACATAGTTTGATTATGACAGGGGTCCAATATATTATATGGGTCTGTTTTCATATCACTGTGTGTGCAAGGCAGGATTGGTGAATAGTGACATGTGTCTGGAGTAAGAATAGCAACTGCCAGATATGTGTGGCCCACTGCTGTACTCAGACATGGCCTAAGTGTGTGAGCATGCCCAGTATGACGTTGTTGACTGACATTTGCTTTGTTTGTTTAAGTGTGTGAGCATGCCCACTATGGGCATATATATACTATATATGTGTGTGTGGAAATTCAAGTTGGTTTTTACTTCAGGGCTCACCTTTGTGTTGTACATCAACAGGAAGCATGCTGTGCCTGCAGGGCTTCCATGAGTCAATTTGCATAGACTTATCAACATTTCTACATACATGAGGGACAGCTATTATTTGTACATTTCTACCGGGGGGCACACCTGATTGTTACTGTGGGTGTACATAGGATGAGGGTTCACCTGACACTTATACACATTTGCTAGGCCTGCACTGCTATGTCAGGTACTCCATTTCAGTTTGTACTGTTGCCTATCTTACTGGCTTGAGGCGTACTACTGTACTACAGACCTTAGCTTCCAATTATATGCAAATTAATTTGTGACTTCATAGCCTACCCAACCCACATCACACTGCCTGGCCTGCTGTTATCTGTCTGCATAGTCCTGGGGGGGGGGTTACTCATATCCTTCTTCAGAGGGCATGATACAGCATTTGTTTGTGTTTGCGTTTGTCTACAATTGTCCTGCTGGCTGTGACTGTTAGGTATGTGACACCCCCCAACTGGTATGTGTGAGTGACTTAAGTTGTGTCTGTGTCAGTGAAATGCTGTCATGGCTTAGTGTTTCAGTACTGTGACTATAGTGCACAGTATCCTGAGTTTGAGCCCTGTCACTGCTTTTTATTTTCCTGCTTGGCAGACCTAACTGGTTATGGAACTGTAAAGCAGGTGTGAGCATGTTTACCCAACTTTGCTCAACTTTGCCCAACGTTGTCCAACTTTGCCCGATGTTGCCCGACATTGAGCTGGATAAAACGGTGCGCAGCTATGCCCAATTGTATTTAAATATGCTCAATACTGGTAAAATGTGCTTAGCAGTGCTTTATATTGCTTAAAATAGGACACTCATGCCTCAGGTGGTGCTGCAGGGCTGCCTATGTTGGATGCACATAGTACACTCCCTATACATGTTAGAAAACAGGTAGTGTCAAGTTAGGCATCTGTTTTACTGTATGCGCGAGTCAGAGAGAGGTGTAATTTCCAGGGTTCCTACTAAGTCAGTGTATGTGCTATGTGTTGCCTCTTTGCCGAGGCCAGGGCATACTGGGCACTCCTCCTTCTGTCTACTGGGGCAGGCTCAGGTTGCTCCTCCTCTGAGTCACGCTGTGCCTGCGCAGGCCTTCGCAATGGTGGGGGGCTGTTTGGCCCTGCCCCACAGTGTTCCTGCTGCAGCTGTTTCCGCAGGATCATATTGTGTAGCATGGCACATACCATAACAATTTGGGTACATGTAGTTGGTGAGTACTGCAAGGCTCCACCAGATGTGTCCAGGCACCGGAACCGTGACTTGAGCATCCCAAACACACGCTCAATTATGTTTCTTGTTTGTGCGTGTGCCTCATTATGGAGTTCTTGTTCAGGTGTGTGTGCATTTCTGATGGGTATTATCAGCCACGGCTCAAGTGCGTATCCAGCATCCCCCACTAGGTGACCATCAGGGATGTCCCCATTGGCAAATCTCTGGTACAGCTGCGTCAGATGCCAGATGTGGAAATCATGATAGCTTCTAGGGCAGCCAGCACACGCATTCATTATTATGCCCTGGGCATTGCACATGACCTGGTAGTTGATGGAAGGGAAGCCCTTGCGGTTGATGTAGACTTTACCCTGCTCACCGGGTGGTGCTTTGATGCATATGTGCATGCAGTCTATTGCACCTACTACCTCAGGGAATTCTGCTATTTGGTGGAAAAGACGCATATTGCTGGCCAATGCCTCACGGGAATTGGGGAAATATACGTGCTCACCGGCATGTGCTGACATGGCATCCAGGAACTGGTGGAGAGTCCTGGATGCTGATGCCTGTGAAATCCCCATTATACCAGTTGGTCTTTGGAAGGTACTTGTTGCTAGTATTCTCATGCCAACACATACCTTGGTATCCACTGGGATGGGTTCCCCTCTGTTGGTTATGTGTGTGAGGTGTGGCCGGCACAGCTCAACAATTTGCTATAGGAGATCTCTGTCCACCCTATAGTGCTCTACTATCTCCATCTCATGTAGCCCCTGGTAGGTTACCCTGGGTCTGTACACTCTTCTCCGTATCCTCACTGTGGGTTGCTCAGCAGCATTCACAACATCACCACCATCAGCACCTTGCACATGTTGGTTTACGAGAGCAAGAGCAGCCCCTAACATTTTGTTGGACTTAAGCTTTTTAAGCTTTCCCTGTGTGTATACTGCAGTGTTGCAGAGTTCTTGGGAAAAAACAGGGAGGAATGCTGTTTGCAGAGTTTAAAGTGCTGGGCTGGGCTGGGCTGGGTTAGTCTGCTGCCTGTGTAATTAGCTGATTCTGATATATTTCACCTGGCAGCTCTGCTAGTTTTCCTTGGTTACTTCCTACTACTTCTTTTCCTTCCTTTTGCCTTTCTGTTTCCGTCCAGGGGGAAGCACCGCGCAAACAAGCGCAAATGTGCGCATGCCTGCTGTGTGCATGTTTGCAAGGAGTTTCCTATCTTTTAACATTGTGCCCCTTTGGTTTGAGGTTTTCAAATAGGACAACTGTAGGCACACCTCTTGCAATCCTGAGCAACTCAAAGCAAACATAAGCCACTGTGCTCCAATTAGTTTACAGCCTGTATGACACCCCCCCTCATGATGTCACCTATATTCTACTCTACTACTCACCTACTCCTACTCTTACACTCTTGGGACATGGCTCACATGCTGGGGAAAATTGGGATTCACTATCCTTATCCTCATTTGCATAGGATTGCCTACTAATGCATGGTTACATCTCTGACACTGAGCTCCCCCCCCCCTTAGCAACCACTACTCAGTGGCCATGTTGTCTTCAGCCTGCCATTCACCTGCATGGCAGAATAAGCTTTTTAGTGAAAATGCCTAATTTTGGCTTTTTTTTAATTATTTTCTTGTTTTTGTAAGCGCCGCACGTATGCGTGGTTCTGCGCTATGCTTAAACATCGGAGATCGGGGGAAAAAAGTTAGATTTTTATATTTTTAAACATTTATAAATGCCAATGGCCTTATATTTATAGAAACTGTTATGTTTTTTTTCTATTAATATATGTAATACTGTGTTATAGATTAAAATTTGATAATTTAATACAAATTTTAAAAATAGCTTTACTGAAAACATAAAGGAGTTGCAGAAGAAATTTAAGAGAAGGGGGACAAAGGTTGAGGTGGAACTGAGGAAAAGAGGACTAAGTGGTGGGTTAAAGGGGAGATAGAAGTTAAGTTGTTAGCATTGTAGCTTGAAGAGTAAAGGGACAAAAAGAGAGTAACAGCAATGAAACACAACAGAGGGGAAGAATGAGTAAAAGTGAGGAAACTAGAGCAGTACAGCTGGACCGTTATGGAGCTCTGTATAGAAATATGGATGATGTAAATAATGGGAGAGAATAGGGAACTGAATGTGAGCGGTATGGAGAGAAGACAAGAGCAGTAGTTATATGTGTATGTAGGCTAGAGTGAGATACTGGTGGCAATTTAGTGTATGGAGGGAAATAAGGTAGTCTACATGGCTTTCCAAATGTAGAACTGGAGATAGGTGAGAGTTTAGTGAAGGTGTTGAATGAATTGTGGGATGATGCAGTCTGACAACGTCCATGACAGATGTTACAGCTGCATTGCTGCAGAAAGGGAAGGAACATCCAGAGGCTCTGATACAGTTTAAACTTATTTTGCTGTGTAATGCAGATACTATGATTTTTGCAAGGGTTTTAACTGGTAGACTGAAGAATGCGCTACCATGTGTTAATTTGCCTGTATTAGCTACATTTGTGAAAAGGGTTACCTTCAGCAGATCAATGCAAGATTATTGACTGACTTCATGAAGTGAAGGAGGTGAATAGGAATGAGAAAGGTAGCATAGTGCTTTCTAAGATCCAAAAAGCTTTGGATGTGATAAGCTCAATATCTTTATTTGAAAGAGGTCAAGGCATTATACACTTCAGTGGTTATTTGTATAGTAACAAATAGGTGGTGTCAAGTGTTCTTTATTTGGGTAGGTGAACAAGGCAAGACAAGGGTGCCCAGTATCACCACGTTTATTTGTGGTAATGATTAGTGTGTTGGATCTAAGAAGGTGGGAGCATCTGTAAGGGCAGGAGTGGAAGGTAGCAAGAGTACTTTGAATATATTTGCTAATGACTGCTACTACCAGATATGCACAGCATTCCTCTCAACTTCTTTGAGCAAGAAATCTGGACAAAGCCATAACTAATGAGGGGAAAAAGGTAAAAAAATAGGGACAAGTTTTAAATATTGCTCTTAGAAACTTACTTAGAAAATTAATAGAATAACAGGTTCTGCATTAACATGACATTTCTGAAGGGTATGAAGTCTGAAACTCAAAGGTTTGTCATTATTTTCTGACTTCAGTCTTGAATGATTTGCCACTGATTTGCCTAAAAAAACCCCACAATTTTATGAAAAATGGTCCAAAAACATGAGGCAAACACCTGGAGATTGTACAAAAATCTGTACAGTTGAGAGGTATGATGTAGAGGATGTTGCCAATCATACTGGATATCATTTGAGGTTTTAGAGTATGGTCTTAGCTGAAGCATTATCTCCAACATTTGATGGTAATGCTGACCTGTGAGGGAAAGAAGACAGACTTACCATTATAAAAGGAGACAAAGAGAGTGTTTTGAGAACAAAGGTGTACTTAACTGTTATATGGATTTTTTGAGATGAGATTCTTACAGAATTAAGAATGTTGTTGAAGAAGGGGAGTAATCAAACAGGATCTCTGAGTGAACATGCAAAGATGCTGAGAGTGGTGGTACAGTCCTTCATGCTGGGTTTACTCATACATATGGGAGCATTGTCACAAAAGAGATATTATAATGCAAAGATGTGTGATAAATTCATTTGGAAAAGGAAGGGAGTATGTACACTGAAAGGATGCTTAAGGAATAGCAGACATGGAGGAGTGTAGTAGATGCTTGACTTTTGTCAGTGTGTAATGGCAGTGAACACGAATCAAAGGCTCAGAAAATGGCAAGACAAGAAATTTGCTTGGTTGCAGTGAAAATAAATATTTAAGAAAGGAGAGGGTGCACCAGGTAGGTGCACAAGGCAACAGACATATATAGAGGCAATTTGGCGGAAGTGGAATGGGAGAATTAAGTACATCTCTGAGTAGGTGTCTTAAGTGATGAGAGAAAGGAGTGCAGCAACAGAAAGATCTCTATTAAGATGAGGTAAGAGGAATGTTTAAGTGGTTTGTGGGGATAAGGCAATAACAGTTTGGGGAGGGAGGATTGGCTGGAACATGAGGGAGTCAATAAGATGATGAGGGAAAAAATACTTTTAAATGTAGCAGGGGTGAAGGTAGAAGGGGGAAAGAGAGTGAGGAAGTGGATCTGGTTGTAGTACATGAAGGTAAAGACAGACAAAATATACAGGAGGTTGAAGGTAATAAAGGGGTCCAGAATTTTGGAGGTATTTAGCTCCAAAATGGAGAGAAGAAAGTGATGCTTAGAAGGAGGATAAGCTATATAGGAAAGCTTAAGCTGTAGGTTTTGGTATCAGAAGGTTCCTGCAGGGAGAGAAGGCTGCTGCTTAGCTGATACTGTAAGCTGGGTAGATTAGAAAAGGACGAATGGAGTGAGGGGGAATGATATCTGGAGGTGTGGAGCAGAGAGATGGATAGTCTAGGAATGATTGCTATAGAGATGTACAAGGTAATGAGGAAGGGTTATTAAATGGTGAGAGGAGAGGGAGTTCACAGGAGGAAGGCAGAACGGGAGTGATTTTTTTCATTTGGGTTAGGAAGGGCAGATGAGAATGGCAGAAGGGAATAGTAGAACTGATGTTAGTGACAGGATGGGTAATGTGAACTAGGGTGAATATGGAAAGGAGTTGGTCCTTTAGTGTATACAGGTAACGGGACAGCAGAATGGCTGAAGAAGTTAGCTAACAGGGCAGGTATTTAGAGGTGGATAGGAGGTTGGCAAGTAGATGGGACGGTGGAAGAGGGAGAAAGAAAGAGTAGAAGAAGGTTAGTAGAGGTGAGGGAAGGTGAGAAATTGTCATGAAGCAGGAAAGAAGGTAGATAATTCTGAAAATAGAGATAGTACTGGATGACAGCAGATAGCAGTAGCCCAAGCCAGCCTAGTTGATATTTAATAGGGAAAGCTTTGGAATTTATGCATAACAAGTCTTTTGGTATTTGTTGTTTTGCTATGTTAAGTTAAATTGATGGCAGGACTGTTATCTATGTAGTTAGCTTTATTAGATGTGTTAGATAAATGAGTCTTTGGTCAGTCATATGGGACTTTGTCAAGTGCGATATCTATGATGTATTAAATGATATATACATTTGGGAGTATATTTTAATGGCCTGATTTGTTAGTATTTAAAATGTTTGAGTGTTTACTGTTTTCTTTAAGGAAAATTAAGTGGTAATGATTTAAAAAACCTGTGTGATTTTCATTCTTTGTAAATGTTGTAGCTTAAAATGGAGTAAGATTTTTTACTTTCATTAAAATTTAAGACACAGTTGTCTCTTTGCCTTTGAGGCTAAAGATGTTTACTGCACCAGTAAAATTCCTAGAAAGTTTCATGAGAATATGTCAAATAACAGTCCTTTATACACAGAAAATAAATTATTTGAAAACAGGCAGGAATAAGGGTGTGCCTTCTTGAAAATGGTAAACAATAAAGGGGTTAAAACTAAAAAGTGGTATCACATGGCTAAATAACAGCAGCATTAGCAGCATTATTGAGCTTGCACAGGAGTCAGTCTAACAAACAGCTGGACAACTAAACACCTGTTAGTTTCACTTCTGTACTGACAAAAGTAATAAATCCATAGGGTGGTTTTGCTGTGCTCTGAATGATAATGTTCATGGAAGTGGAAAGGTTTTCAGTGGATGTTGTGCATTTATTTTATTTATGTTTTCAGTGTTTGATTGTTTGTTTGTTAGCCAGGTAAGTGAGCTGGTCCAGAGACAAAACATGGTCTCAAAAGCATCAGCAATACTGTTTGAAACATTGCAGTTAGATGACAACGCATTTCACCAGCATATACCTCTAGGCATACAATACTGTTTTAAAAATTGCAATAATACAACAAACACTTCACTGGGCTAGAGTTCTATGTATATACAAAAACAACTAGTGCAAATATAGCTTTTAGTAACCTTAACTTATGCTCATAACCTTGATGTTAGGCTAATGTTTTTTATTTCAAAGCACCAGTAACTGGTTACCATCATATAGCCCATACATAGGAGAAACAATGCTTTTTTACAATACAGTGGGCTTCACATGATGTGATGGTTAATTACATTTACCAATATTTTTGAAAAACATTTACAAAGTTAATGGTCCGTGAGTTTACTTTGAAAGTTTAAAAAGTTTTGATCATTTCTGATTTCTTCCAGAAGAAGATGGAAACCCTGGAGAATATCCCACAGCAATGCTAAAGGAGGGCCACATAAGAGTAAGGGCAAGGCCAGCCTTAGGGGAAGTGGTATCCTTGGTGAAGAGTTCCATGGCATCCCACTGTTGACCACTGCTCTATATGTGCACATCCCACACTACCCCCCCCTTTTCCAGCCATCCTGGCATCCCCAAATCATCATTTTCTCACATTTTTTCTACTTTCCATTTTTTTTCTGCATGCTTTCAACACATAAATGGGGTTCTGGATGCTCTGAGGTCTAAGATACATTTTAAATCATGACCTAGGAAAGAAATTCAGTCTTAGTCTTTGATTTTGCTTTTTCTGGCATCCTTTCAGGACACCCAGTTTGACCAAGACTGCACTGTAATAATTGTGGAGGAAATGGTTGAATTAAAGCAGTGTTCTGAAGACAGCTAGCCTCACATAAGCCATTGGAGTTCTAGATGCTCTAACATCCACTTTAGAACTTTCTTAAAACCTTTTGATCCTTTGATGGCCTGTACAAAAATCATGACTAAGGAAAAAAATTCAATCTTTTTTTTTTCTTTCAAGGAAGAAGTTGCAACCAATGATTAATTTTCAAACTGACAAAATAGTAGTTCGCAGGAAAACAAAAAGAGAAATGATTGTGAGAAAACATAAATTATATTTGAGAGTAGTGCCTGCCTCACAACCCATTCCCTCAAAAAGATAGTCACCTTCTATGTATTCCTCTGGTGTTACATTGGGATGAAAGTGAAAGAAGAAATGGCAACAATCACATATTTCAAGTTGTTGCTGTTAAATACACAACATCTTTCTTCACCCCTGTCATCTAAAGGAAGCCATCTTCGGTGTACCAGTCTGATGTTATCCTGGCATGTAAGTGAAAGAACAAATGGCTACAGTAACATATTTACAAGACTCCAAAAGGTAAGTAAAACCACAGAACTCAAGCCAGCAAGAGTCGAACACTTCCATTAAAATCACCACACTTTATTCACAGTTGTTTATACCAACTTTCTGTGCAAATCGCTGAAGTTTGATTGCGAGAAAATAAATAATTGCTACACTGTCCCCCAGTCCTCATGCAAACTACAATGACTTTCTGTATTCACCTCTGTGGTCTGATTGTGAGGAAAGTTAAATAAATAATATGCACATTGTCCCCAGCCCTGCACAAGCTATATCAACATTTTGTGAACACATCAGAGATTAAATTATGAGCAAAATAAAAGAAATGATGACCACACCGTCCACATCTCTCATACAAACTATAGGGACCTTCTCTGCATTTCTGGCCATAGCCGACTTTAGACTGCCTGGGGCTCAAATCAGTGGTTCATAATAGAACCACTTTACTAAATGTGTGTAAAAATCCCATTAAGCGGCCTGGGGGGATTTATGAAAGATAGTTATTTGTTAACATGTTTTATTGCTTAGTACACATCTTAGTCTCTTCACACCTCTCTCACCCTCCCTTCATCATCCTACTATCCATCTCATCCTCCCTCCCTACTACCTATCAACCCCCCTCTTCCCCACACTCCTCCTTCCACCCACCCTCTATCTTTATACCTTAAGGCCTGCTCTCTCCTACCTACCTCTTGTCAGTAAGTACATAACCTTTCCTAACTCTTCGCAGGCTACCTGTTTCATACTAGGACCCTCACAATTGCTAATCCATAAACCTATCGATTCATAATCACCCCTCTACACTAACTGCTGCTTTGACTCCATTCCAATATTAAGCTGCAATCTAACTGTATCTGTGTTAAACTCTCACTTGAGTTCCTTATTTAAATGCAATTAACATTCATTACTCTGTTCATGTATTTAGCAAAATTTGTGTTCCACTATTTTTGCATTCTTCTACTATGTATTGTGTAAATAGCAGAATTTATAATCTACTATTTTTGTATTCTTCTACTGTACATTGGAGCTTTTCTCCCCGGGCCTCCGCTGAAAAAGGGCTCTGTCCCAGTCGGACTATCCCGGTCAACAAATGTCAAATAAATAAAAAATAAAATAAATTGCTACCAAGAAGAGCTGTGTATGTGCCTCACAGCAGAGTGTATGTGTCAACAGAAACAAGTGTTCATATTTTTACAGACACACACACATACACTGCCCTGATAAGCCAGTTCTATCATAAGATAAACAAACAAACACACACACACACACACACACACACACACACACACACACACACACACACACACACACACACACACACACACACACACTCAATTTCACTCAATTTCACTCACACTGCATGCTTCTGTCCATCCATCCAATAGTGTTGAGTCACATCCAACTCACAGAGTGACCCCAGGAACAGCTGATGCCAGATAGAGTCAACTGGTCGAGTATGGAAAAAAGTCAACCACATACAGATTGAAAATACACATGCAGACAATTTAAACTTGCCATGCTAATTACCACATGTCCTTAGGATCTGGGAAGAGACTGTAAAACCTGGAGAAATGCATGTAAACACAGTGAGGATATGCAAACTTTGCACAGAAGGCACCCCAAACAAGAACTGAACGAGACTACTTCATGCTGTGAGGTGACAGTGCCACTCAGTGTGTCACTTTGTCACTCTATACAGTTATCCATAGATAATTCAGAGTTGTCAATCCAGTTACAGCATGTCTTTGAGATATGGGAGGAAACCTGAATACTCAGAGAAAACTCTCCTGAATACTTTGGGCGGTGCAGTGGTGCAGCAGTTAGAGCTGTTGTCTCACAGCAAGAGGATCTCTGGTTTGATTGTCAGCTAGGGTGGGTTTTGTATGGAGTCTGCATGTCCTCCCTACATTCATGGGTGTTTCCTTAAGGTGCTCTGGTTTCCTCCCACATTCCAAACATATGTGTTTCTCCTCGGGCCTCCACTGAAAATGGACTCTGTCCCAGTCAGACTTTCCCGGTAAACAAATATCAAATAAATAAATACAGAGGGGACATGTAGACTCTGCAAAGAAGACAACCCAGATGAGAATTGAAACTGGAGAGCCTGTTGCTATAAGGTAGCAATGTTACTTACTGTATCCTAGTGCCACCCTGTACAGTTATATACAAGCAAATTGGAGGAATGCTGATTCACTTACAGCAAGTATTTTCTAAGTAGAGGAAACCAGGGCACCCATATAAAATCCATGCAAAGACAGGATTAGGGCATGCAGGCACAACATGGAATGAACCAGAGCCAAGAAATCAACCAGAGAACCAAATGCTGTGATATTGTCCCTGGTTGAACATAAATCTTGTCTACTTTTCTCCTCCCCTATCTGTACATATTCTCTACCCATCTCCACTTCCTCAACTTCACCTGGCTGTCCTACCCTCTCTACCACTTAACCTAACACCTCCTCCCCATTTATACTAATCTATCCTAATATCTCTCCCCCTATATATATATTTAAAATTGAGATAAACCCATGACTTTTAGTTATTACTACTGTGAATTGTCAAAGGGATCCTCTCAAGAATTGTATATAGTGCAGAGAACTTCCAAGATGGCTACACATTGAGTAATAGCTTATGCCTAGCTCTCCCAGTGTGAAAACAGAAACTCAGCAGAGAAGGCCAGTAGATTTGTGTTTATGGGTAATTTTCAGTGCACTGCTTGGATGACAGAAATAAAGGAATACAGAAAACCTGGAAAAAATCAGGTACAAAAAGTGAGCAAGAAACACTGACTGGGGAGAGCTCTGCAGCTGTTCAGCAAAAAGCAATGCAACATTCAGACATGACTTCCAGTAACTTAGAGGAAGATATAAGTTAATAGCATATAGACCTGGTTAAAATAAACAAAACACTGATGGAGTATATTAACAAAAACAACAAAAGGTTGGAGAAAATGGAAAAAACTTTAAACAGATAATCAGATGAGATGATAAAGCTGCAAAAATCAGAGGGTGAAATAAAGAAAATCATGGCTGAATATGAGACTGCTCAGGAAGAGATGTTTCAAGAAATAATAGAATTAGAGGACAGAGCATGTAGGGAAAACCTGAGATTTTCACCTATACCAGAGAAGCTGGAAGGAGCAGACTGCATTAATTTTATGAAAGCACAAATAAGCAAGTGGACTGGTATTCCACAGCAGGAGTTGTTAGTTGAAAGAGCACATCGTGCGTAAGCTCCAAACCTGGCTATAAGAAAGCAACCTAGATCTTTAATAGTAAAGATGCAATCCTACCAACCGAAGGAGTTGATTCTGACAAAATTGTGGCAGAAGGACAAAGTGCTAAAAGTGGGAGACAGCAGAGTGTTTGTGGAGAATGATTACTCATTGTACACCAGACAGAAGAGGAGCAAATGTGTTCCATGTTTCAGTGAATGTTGAGATGCAGGTGTGAGATTCAAACTGCTGTACCTAACTGTCTTCAAGGTATTCTTCCCTGAAGGGACAAAAATAATTTTTTCTGAAGTGCATGCTAAGGAGGAAATACAAAAGTTTGTCCAACAAAAAGTAAGCTGTGAAACAGAAAGAGATTCTGCTTCTTGTTCTTCTGGTAATAAAGAGAGACTGTACTTGTGAAACCTTTCCACTGTTTCAACGGAAAATGTTGGAAAGAAAGAAGGCAGCATGAGAGTTGACTAGAAGAATTGACAGTATGTTGGAAATGAAGCAGGAGCAGGATTTCGGGGATGAACAGTAATAAAACCAGTAACTTAATATGGGATTAGAATGCAATAATTATATTTGTGAAATATGACAGAACAAGAAAATCTGGAAATATTAGACGTTTTCTGAGTCTGATGGACTTGTGAGGGACTCTAAAGCATATGCCCCACTTCATATCATTAATGCTTGGAAAAGTGCTTTGGGGAGGGCAAGAGGAAGGAGAAAGTTAACTGTAAGTAAATATTTTTTTCTTAAATAGTACCAATTTTGTGGCATGTGGTTTTCCTTACATTCATTAAGTTTTTTCAATTATTTTTAAGTGTAATTGGGATTGTAAACAGGCATTGTTGTTCTTTTTATCTTTTCCTTCTCCCTTCTTTCTCTCTTATTGTTCAGTTTTCAGAAATGTAGGTACTGCAATGTATAAACAAAGCCTGGTTAAAAGCATGATAAAAGAGAGATTAATATGCTTTTTCTCATTCTTGCATGGGGAAATGACTGAATTAAAGATCTTTGATTAACAAGTTTTAAGAGAGAGCAAGTAAATGAAAAAGAACATTAAATACTATGAGGCTTTTATTCTAGCAAATACATGTAACCTCAGTAACAATTTTGCAGCTGGTCTTCGTGTTTCCATGAAAACAATCTGATAAAGAGAAACTGGCTGCCTGGTTCTCATGTCTCCACGGATATAATCAGATAAAAAAAAACTGGCTACAGTCTGGTGGAAAGTGATTGGCTGAGGGAAAAAAAGAGAAAGTAGCTAAGAGATAATATTCTCTGAAGGCAATCGGGTTTTCCCAAAGTAGCTAATGTTCTCTGAAAGCATTCAGGGGTTTCCCAAAGTAGATAATGTTCTCTAAAAGCATACAGGAGCTCTCCCAAGGTAGTTAATGTTCTCTGAAAACATTCAGGGGTTTTCCCAGCTGGGTGAGCTATAAAGATAAGGAACACCAATTAGCACTTAGTAGAAGCACAGGCTGCACCATGCATCTTAGCATGGATGACCTTTCTTTTAGGTTAACTTAAATCTGTGAGTGTGGCTGTTAGTTTGGGACTTTTGTTCCTATTAGGAGGTTAAAACTTCAATATTTGAAGCTGTGCATAGTTTGTGTGCTAGAATTAAGTTAATAGGTTTTAGGGAGGTATTAGGGGTGTGTGTTTTTTTGAGGGCTTTCAATAAAACAAAAAGTTTTATCAGATGTGACAAAAAGGCTCAAATGGAAATGACAAGAAATAATTGTTTAAAATTTCAACCTGCCAAACAGTTTATGCATGTAACACAAAAGCTGGAACTAGACATTTAACAAAAAGGTGTTATACAGAAAATGTGGGAATAATAACTTTTTAATACAATGATGCGTTCTTTAATGTTTTTAAATGTAAATGGACTCACAGATAAATACAAACAAGAAAGAGTAGTGAAATGTGTTAAAAATGTAGAATGCAAATAGTTATGTTACAGGAGACACATTTATAAAGAAATGAACATGTGAATTTGATAAAGAAAGGTTTTCAGGGTGGTTATTCAGCAAAATACCAGGAACAAAGAAAAAGAGGAGTACTTATATTAATTGCAAGAGGAGCTCCAATAGTGATAGAAGAAGATAAAAAAGAAAATAATGACAGATTTGTAGTGTTAAGGGGTTACTGGCAAGGAAGGAGGATTACACTGGCATGTATTTACATTCCACCTATAAGCTATAACTGCTGTAATGGAGCTTAAGAAAATTCTGGGAGAAATAATCAGTTTTCAGCAAGGAATATTAGTTATAGGTGGGGACTGGAACTTGATTTGCAGCAGTGAGGATGTGCCTGGGGGGCCCAGAAGGGAAAATATAACAAAGGAGGGTAGATTTTTGAAGAAATTTATGAAAATATTTGGCATGGAAAATGTGAATTCAGTAGTAGGATTTCAGAGTGAATTTACATATTATTCCCCAAGATATAAAATCTGGGCTAGGCTAGACAGAATTTACATTTCACATGAACACGTGCATTTAATTGAAGGTCTTGATCCCTACCCAATAGCTTTTTCAGATGATGTGACAATAATAGTTAAAATAAAAACACAGGGTAATGAAATAAAAATGAGACATTGACCCTTTCCCACCTATCTGTTGAAAATAGAGGAATTCAAGGAATGGAAAGTGAAGATTATTCAGGAGCTGTTAGAAAGGATATAAATTTCTTCTGAAAATATAGCTAGGAGTGGGATAAAAGAAAGGTAGAGTTTAAAATAGGGTGGAAATAAAAGAAAGGGAACTATGGTTAAGAAGTAAGAATTATTTAGAGGGACTGACAAATGTGAAAGTAGGTTCATAGGTTGGTACTAGGCTATCGGCCCTACGGCCTATACAAGCCTAGCCATAACAATTCCCTGGATATTTCTTCCCACGATATTTACTTCCCTGGACCCCTGTCTAGCAGGGTGACTGACGTGATCCCCAGGGTGAATTTCCTATCTCCCATCCAATCGTCAAGGTTCTTTTTGAAGAGGGCCAAGGAGGCACTATGCTTGACATTTATGGGCAGTCTATTCCAGAGTATGGGGAGTCTCTGGGTCAGGAACCTATCCCTCCAGCATGTTTTGTTTATTGTGATGAGATGACAAGATTTATATCCATGGAGCGTGTGGCTCTGAGGATTGGGATTTCTTTAAGTGGAGCATGTCCAACAGCTCAGGGTTTGACATGGCCTTGTATGTTAGAGATCGCCTCTGAGTAGATGATATGCCACAGAGTAGAGCTGGAGTTTTTT
This sequence comes from Protopterus annectens, assembly GCF_019279795.1. Classification (NCBI taxonomy): domain Eukaryota; kingdom Metazoa; phylum Chordata; order Ceratodontiformes; family Protopteridae; genus Protopterus; species Protopterus annectens. The sequence continues at coordinate 374,273,893 of NC_056728.1, read as the reverse complement.
TAGACGGTCAGCATAGAGCATCTGCTTTAGTCCTGTGATTCTTTTAGTGAGGTATTTCTGCAGCCTTTCCAGCTGTTGCAAATGTCTTGTGAGGTACATACCAAATGGGGCGTTGTACTCTATAATGGGTCTAATGAGGGATGAGTACAGTGGGACAATGACCTTCTTTTTTCCTGGATGAAAAGCCCTTAGTGATGAGGTGTGCCACATAGAAGGATTTCCTGACTGTTGTGGCGATATGGTTATCGAAGGTGAGACCACTGTCCACCTGTGTCCCTAAGTCTCTCATCACACTTTCGGTATTTAGTGTACTGCCATCTATGTGGTAATTCATGGGTACATGTTTTTTCCCAAAGGGGATAACTATACATTTCTTGGCATTAAGCTTGAGCCTATGGCTCTGGCACCAAGCATCTGTTTCTGTAAGGCCCTTTTGTAGAATATCCACATAATTTGGGGATTCAATAATGGCTCCCAATTTGCAGTCATCTGCAAACTTTGTTAGCGAGAGTCCCTTAGTGTTGGCCTGTACTTCAGAGAAGTAGATACCAAACAAGAGTGGTCCCAGGACTGAACCCTGAGGCACTCTACTTGTTACTTGTCTGGAGCTGGATTTGGAGTCGGCTAATTTTACAGTCTGGGTTCTGTCAGTAAGCCAGTTGGCAATCCATCGAGTGACATTGGGATTTATGCCCAGCTTAGTAAGTTTATCAATGATTCCAGAGTGTCAAAGGCCTTGGTGAGGTCCAGATAGGCTGTGTGGACTGCCTTACCCCCGTCCACAGTTCTGGAGACTGATTCAAAGAAGTCAATAAGGTTCAGGAGACAAGATTATTATATTAAGTAATAATAATAATAATATTAATAATTAATTAATAATTATTAACTATTGCAGAATAGGGGGAATCTCACAGAACAAGAAGAGGATCAACTGCAGAATGCTATGCAGAAAATAAGGGATTACCTCGGCAATATGTGCAAGCTTAGAAAGACTGCTGCTAAGCAATTGTTTTTTGATGATAATGCTAGAGCACAAAAACTTTTAGCACAATGACTCAGGCAACAAAAAGTAGAAAGGGCTGTCGCCAAACTTTGGGAGCCTATAACAAAGACGGTAACAAGAGATCCTGTAGACCTATTAGAAATATTTCAGAAATTCTATGACTCTCTATAAAGCAGAGAAATATGAAAATCAAGAAAAGGTACAAATGGAAATGTTTATGGAAGAATTAAATATGTCAAGGTTAGAGGAAGATGGGCTCAATTACTAATGGTTAGGATGGGAGGAGAAGAGATAAAAATTGTGATGTATATCCAGTCTACAGGAAAGTCCCCTGGAATAGATGGTATTCCTGTGGAAGTTTGGAAACTAGGAGGGAAAAAAACTGATAAAATTTGGAAGGTTTTGTTTTACAATATCTTAAGAGGAGAAGTACCACCAACCTGGAAGAAAGTTGTGGTAGCTGTAATACCTAAAGAGGGTAAGAATCCATCAGATCCAGCTTCATACAGGCCCATTTCAATACTAAACCATGATTATAAAGTGTTCATGTCTATTATTGCTAAAAGAATGGCAAAAGTAATGCCAAAACTGATAGGTATGGACCGGTGTGGTTTTGTGGAGGGGAAGCAAACATTTGACAACATTAACAGAACACTGATGACACAAAGGGAAGCAGAATGTAAAAAATGCCATTGTTTTTGGTGGGTCTTGATACAGAGAAGGAATTTGACCGAGTAAGCTTGGAATTTATGAGCAGGACAATGGAAGCATTTGCATTTCCTGAAAAAAATATAAGGTTGATTAGGAAATATAAGAGATCGGAGGCAAAAATTAAAGTGGGAGGGGTCCTCTGATAATTTCTGCATGAGCAGAGGAACCAGGCAGGGGTTTTCTCTTTCCCCATTTATTATTTGCATTATATTTAGAACCATTGGCAAAGAAGATAAGGGACTCAGAAATTTAAGGATATAAGGTATGGTAGCCAAGAAAAGTTGGCTTTATTTGCAGATAATATTATTTTGTACCTGACAAAACCAGAAAAAGACATTACAGTGTTGTGGAACATTTTGAGACCATTTCAGATCTTTTCGGGATTCAAATTAATGAAGCTAAAACAAAAGCAATAGCGGTAAATTGTGTACCCACACACAAACTGGTTCAGGAATACCCACATTTATGGGGACATGATACAAGGAAGTATTTAGTAGTATGGATTAACATGATTCTAGTGCGGCAGCTAAGGATATGTGGGAAGAGACTAAAAAGATAATATAAACACTGAGAAAATGAAAGCTTTGTTATATGGATACAGATAGTAAGATACAAGCATTTAAAATGTTTTTAGTCCCTTTAATCTTATACACAGTTCAGATGTATTTTTATCAACCAGAGGAGAAGTTGCAGGTAGCAATTAATAAAGAGCTGAAGGACTTTATCTGGGAAGGGAAGATGGCAAGAGTAAAGCGGGATAACCTGATTCTCCCAGTAGAACAGGGCAGATTGGGACTACACAAACTGAAGTGGTATTTCAGAGCTACACACTTAAGACTCATATTCATAGCAAAACAGAAAACTGTAATTCAAAGTATAAAGGAATGATGATGAAACACAGATGAAGCTCAAGAAACAAGGAGAGACTGGAATTTTGGATGCAGGAGAACAATAATAATCATGCAGAATATTATATCTATAAAGCAGCAGAAAGTATTCTAAGAACTAAACCAACAAAGGAATGGAGAAAGGAGGTTCTGCCAATAGGGGTGACTCCAATTAGGGATATAGATAATAGACAAACGGGAGCCAGAATTTATTGGAAAGAACTGGCAAAGGAAGCAAGGTATTGGGAGCAAATAACTAGAGAAGGAAAGATGATAGATTGTGAATACACCAAGAATTTATTTGGACTGCAGGTTAGAGATTGCCTTCCATATCAGGGACTGATATTATAGTATAGACAAAGAGAAAGAAATAGGGGGGGGGGGTCCTAAATGAAAGACCAGCACTGGTAGTGTTTTTAATAGAATCTAGAATAGAAGCTGCCAATAAAAAAGGAATAATTAGTAGAGCATATAAGAAAGGCACTGGGTGGCAGTGAAAAGTTACCGAATAGCTGGGTAACTACAGCAGAGCTAGTAAGGGAGATGGCTAGAAAGGTGCTTGGCGTGACATCTGGAAAGAGGAAGGAGGACAAGGAAACCTGGTGGTGGACTGAAGAAGTACAGGGGAGTATACAGAGAAAGAGGTTGGCGAAGAAGAAGAGGGATTGTCAGAGAGATGAAGAAAGTAGACAAGAGTATAAGGAGATGAGGTGCATGACAAAGAGAGAGGTGGTGAAGGCTAAGGATAAAGCGTATGAAGAATTGTATGAAAGGGTGGACACTAAGGAGGGAGAAAAGGACCTGTACCAATTGGCTAGACAGAGGGACAGAGCTAATAAAGCTGTGCAACAGGCAAGGATGATAAAGGTAAGGGTGATAAAGGATAATGAGGGAAACATACTCACACTCGAGGAGAGTGTGTTGAGCAGATGGAAAGAATATTTTGAGGGGCTGATGAGTAAAGAGAATGAGAGGGAGAAAAGGTTATATGATGTGTGGATAGTGAATCATGAAGTGCAGTGGATTAGCAAGGAGGAAGTAAGGATAGCTATGAAGAGGATGAAGAATGGAAAGGCTGTTGGTCCAGATGATATACCTGTGAAAGCATGGAGGTGTTTAGGTGAAATAGCAGTGGAGTTTTTAACTAGATTATTTAATAAAATCTTGGAAAGTGAGAGAATGCCTGAGGAATGGAGAAAAAGTGTTTTGGTACAGATTTTTAAGAATAAGGGTGATGTGCAGAGCTGTAGTATCTACAGAGGGATTAATTAATCAGTCACAGCATGAAGTTATGGGAAAGAGTAGTGGAAGCTAGGTTAAGAAGGGAAGTGATGATTAGTGATCAGCAGTATGGTTTCATGCCAGGAAAGAGCACTACAGATGCAATGTTTGCTCTGAGAGTGTTGATGGAGAAGTACAGTGAAGGTTAGAAGGAGCTGCATTGTGTCTTTGTGGACTTATAGAAAGCATATGACAGGGTGCCTAGAGAGGAGTTGTGGTACTGTATGAGGAAGTCGGAAGTATCAGAGAAGTATGTAAGAGAGGTACAGGATATGTATGAGGGTAGTGTGACAGCGGTGAGGTCTGCGGTGGGAGTGATGGATGAATTTAAGGTGGTGGGATTACATGAAGGATCAGCTCTGATCCCTTTCTTATTTGCAATGGTGATGGACAGGTTGACAGACAAGATCAGACAGAAGTCCCCGTGGACTATGATATTTGCAGATGACATTGTGATCTGCAGTGAGAGTAGGAACAGGTGGAGGAGACCCTGAAGAGGTGGAGATATGCTCTAGAGAGAAGAGGAATGAAGGTCAGCAGGACTAAGACAGAATATATGTGTGTGAATGAGAGGGAGGATAGAGGAATGGTGAGGCTGCAGGGAGTACAGGTGGCGAAAGTGGATGACTTTAAATACTTAGGATCAACAGTTCAGAGTAATGGTGAGTGTGGAAGAGAGGTGAAGAAGAGAGTACAGGCAGGATGGAGTGGGTGGAGAAGAGTGTCAGGAGTGATTTGTGACAGATGAGTACCAGTAAGAGTGAAAGGGAGGGTAGTGAGACCAGCTATGTTATATGGGTTGGAGACAGTGGCATTGACAAAAAGGCAGGAGTCAGAGCTGCATGTGGTAGAGTTAAAGATGTTAAGATTTGCACTGGGTATGACGAGGGTGGACAGGATTAGGAATAAGTATATTAGAGGGTCAGCCCAGGTTGGAAGGTTTGGAGACAAAGCCAGAGAGGCAAGATTACCTTGGTTTGGACATGTGCTGAGGAGGGATACTGGGTATATTGGGAAAAAGATGCTAAGGATGAAGCTGTCAGGTAACAGGAAAAGAGGATGGCCTAGGATAAGGTTTATGGATGTGGTGAGAGAGGACATGCAGGTGGTTGGTGTGACAGAGCAAGATGTAGAGGACAGGAAGAAATGGCAGCAGATGATCTGCTGTAGCAACCCCTAACGGGAGCAGCCGAAAGAAGAAGAAGAAGATAAAATATTGCATGATAACTATAAGAATCAATCAGAGGAGGCTAGAAAGGATTAGGAAGAGAAATTGGATAAGCAATTCACAAATAAACAATTGTAGGATATATGTATGTCTCCCAAATATGCAAAAAACTAGAAGATTTAGGATTTTTGCCTGGAAATGTTTACATAGATATTTTTATACCCCAAGTAGACTCCAGAGACTTTTTACTCAGGTAGACAATAAATGTTGGAGGTGTGAAGGGGAAGAAAGAGGCAGTTGGGAGCAAACTTTCTGGTACTGTGATGAGTTGGTGGACTTTAAGGATTCCTTGCAAGATGCACTGTCAGAGATGCTGGGTGGGCAGATTGGTCTGACGAGGGAGATGATTCTTTTGAGCTATGATACAGAATCAGAATTGCCTAGACATGACAAGACCTCGCTGTATCTAATAATGGTGGCTGCCAAGAAAGCAATTACTATTAAATGGAAATCAAAATCTAAACCAACTATACTGGAAGGAGTGAATATAGTAACAGAGATAAAACAACTGGAAATGAGATCTTTAGAAAAGGGTAGGAGCAAACCATACAGGAAAAAATGGAAATTGTGGGAACAATTTGTACAAGGGAGGAATGCGGCCTAAAAGGCAGCAGGAATTTAAATGAGCTATGTAATTTTTGAGTAAGAGTGATTGGGTAGAGTATGTGATTATAATGTTTGCAACTGGGAGTGTGTCAGCATGGTTTGTGATGTAAAATGCTTGGAGTAGGATTGTGTTGGTGTGGTTTGTTTTCAATTATATAAATGTATGATTACCTACATAGTAAATGATGGTTTAATGAAGATGTTTCTTCTTTTAAAAAATTAGGAATTGAATATTTTATGTAATATTGCTTAGATTATATGATACATAGCAACATATGTGAAGTATACTGTTTGTTATGTTAATATAGTTTAATTATTTTTATATGAATGTAAATTTGCCTTTGTCACAAGTGATAATTCAATAAAGGTGTTTGAAAAAAAAAAGAACTGTTTATAGTGCTTTAATTAGCGTTTTCTCATTGTTCGCTTTGTGGCATATTGTTATTATATCTCTGCACCTTAAGACATTGCTGATTATTTGTGAAATGTATAATTTTCAGCTGTTTCTTTTGTAATGTGTTTGAATTTTTCAAATTTTTCTCTGTTAAGTGGGGCTTTTCTCCCCGAGCTGCTGCTGAAAATGGGCTCTTTCCCGGTAAAGAAATGTCAATAAATAAACATATAAATAAATAAATAAATAAATACAGCAATATTATTCACTGCACCACTTTTTGCTTTCATACACCTTCTATCTGAACTACCAAAGATAGCCACTTATTTTGCACAGTACTGAGGTTTGACTGTGATGGAAACAGAAAGAACTTATGGCCAACTTGTAATCCTTATACACATTGCAATGTCCTCCATATAAACACGAACCTGCATAAAGCACAGCAATGATCATTTTTCACTGATTTCAGCAAAATTCAAAACATTGCATGACACTGTTCCTGTCAAACAAGGACAGTGATGTTGTGATCTAACAAATGCTGGATAAGTCACTTTTAGTCACAGACTGCCTCAATACCCATATTGTTGACTGTGTATACCACAGATGTCTGATTGTAATGAACAGTGGCAATAGTAATTTATTTGAATGCTGTTCCATATAAATACATGGTAGCTAGTAAAGTATTTCAACTTGCTTTATACAAATATGCATTAGACCACAAAGCCAGAATAATGATTGTTTAAACTGAGCAAACAGCACAGTCATTTTCAAATAGAGACACCCTGCAGTACCCAGCAATTATAATCATGTTGTTGACTGCATAGACCTCATATTTCTGACTGAAATAATAAATTAAACAAGTAAATGGCCACAGTAATGTTTTCAATGGTATTTCACAAATACACAGTAGCCAGCTACAGTACAATATTCATTTGCTTCATACAAACACACATTAGTCCTGCAAAGTCAAAATAATGACTGGTTAACTTAAAGGCTAGCAAGGACAACAGGGCCAGAAGGGAGAGACCATCCCACAGCAATTATAATAACTCTGTTGACTGTGTATACCTGAGATATATGACTGTAACAAAATATTAATGGCCACAGTACGTTAATATTGTTTTCCAGACCAAAATATGTGGGGGTGGGGGAACAAAGGCCCAAAATCAGGAACATATTTTTAATATTGCTGTTATATACTTAGAAAGTTGAAAAACAAAGGGTTTAAGGGTTTTTCATATGCATTTTCTGAAGGATATAAAGTCTAAAGCTCAAGTGTATGTCATTATTTAGTGACTGCAAGCCTCAACAATTTGAAAGAAAAATAAAATTTTTACAAGGAAAAGACCAAAGTGATGACATTCTGCAAAATTTGGGACAGCTTCCAGCTTAGTTCACACAAATACACCAATACACAGTCTAAGCCATTTACTACCCATAATATCTGGTTTCTTCCAGTTAAAAAATATCAACATACTCAGTACTATCCAGATGGTCTTTTCCTGCTGCTTTTTCAGTTGTTACTGTGGCTATTTCATTCAGTTCAGCATTAAAAAGTAGTGAGTTTTGGGCTTGGCCCAATGCATGATCTTCATAGGATTCTTGATTTGTTGTGTAGACCATGTGTGGGACTGAACTGAAAGCCAGTAAATAATGACATTTTACTTATAGGATGCCCCTACCACAGCTGTTTTGAAGAGAGGCATCATGGCTGCAGTATTTTTTCTCTTAGGAAATAAATGAATGAATTTATGAACCAGGAAAGTCTCCTTGGAAAAAATGGCACCCTAGGTGACTGCCCAGTTCACCTATGAATAAGGCTGGCCACGAGTAAGGGCCCATTGGTACTGAGATTTCATTAACTGCAATTTTTGATAATTCATTTGTTGGTGGTGGTGCTGGGGGCAATATTCCATATTATTCTGTTTAAATGTTAATAAGTATGGATCTCTAATTGAATGATTTCCATTTAGACTGGTGAAGTAACAGACACTGATGATGCACCCTATTAAACAACAAGTAAAATGAAACAGCAAATTGGGTTTAATGCTGTTTGAATCATAATCATATTTTGAGAAAAGATGAGAAACAACTAAGGCAGGATATAGCTTAGTCTTTCAGTCACAAGATTAGCACATGTCTTTCATGACTTCAGGTTTAAGTAGGATATTCATTTTTTTTCAGCAGCTGAACTGGTTTAGGACTCTCTCAACTGTGGATTCAACATGATGTTTTAAATAAAGGACTAATCAAGCCAAAGACCAAGGTATGACTTCTGAAGTAATTGCCCAGTCAGATTACTAAGTGTGTCTAACACTTGCATAGGATTAGCATCCTTTAGTCGCTGAGAAGTATCAACAGTATTTGAAATCATGCCACAGCAAATACTGCCATGGAATTTAAAGGATGTGGGATCTAGCATGATTAGATGGATACACCACTTTCCCACTAACTGGAATTATGGACTGGTATGTAGGGGTCAGCTGTGTAAGGAAAAGACAGTCACTAGTTGAGTGCTATAGAATTCTGTAAAGCAAGTAAGAGCTTTAGCCATGAATTTTTAAAAATATAAGTCTATTTGTTAGTGACACCAAGACTAGACAGGCAGTTGCATATCATGCAGGAAAACTTCATATATGACCTGCAGAGGCTTGTAGGATGGACATGCAAGTGTAAGCAGATGGGGTTTTATGCAGACAAGTGCAAAGTATTTGATAAAGTTCAGAAGAAAACTTGCATGCTACAAGATGAAACCTTGTGTGGAATAGAGGAGGGGAAATGTTTTGGGGGAATATAATCATCACTAGCATGAATCAGGAAGAGCTGCTTAAAAAAGGAAATATCTAAGGGCAACAAGATGATGTAATACAGGACTGAAGTGGCGGACTTAATAAAGCTAAAATTATCGCCTTGCAATACAAGGCACTGGAAAACTATCATGTGGAATACCATCTCCTGTTCCGGCAACCACAAAGCCAAAGGAAGATTAGGCTGGTAAGGAGTATACAAATGAGAGCTAGCAAAATAGAAGAAGCCAAAATATTATTTTTCATCCCTATGTCCACAGGATCAAGCCTAGTGGGTCCTCTACATACACTCAATTAGACAATTTGCTCCACTGTAGCAGGAGTTGGGAGTCCCAGTGTGAAGTGAGCATCCTTCAGCCTGTTCATTCCTGCTTAGGAAATCCCCAGTCAGCTCATCTGTTCCATGGTAAGAATCTGAAAAGGCCAGTTACAGGGCAGCCTACTCTGTCCTCGGTGGAGCATGCTCCCTCCCATTTGGCATCCCCCATGTGACAAGCTAGAATCATCTCTCTTCCTCAGGATGGACAAGATGGCAATGTTCACGCATGTTATTTCAGCTCAGGTCACCTGCAACATAGTCAGAGCATTATTTCTCTGTGCCATGGAGTTGGCTAGACAGAGATGAATTATGAGGAAAAACTCTGAGTGCTTTGCCTGTATATGAACACATCACACTGTCGGGGAGTAGATGGACAAAGTCAAATTCTAGTGGGAGGAAGGAGGAATGGGGCACAAGAGGCCGCTGGAAGGAATACAATTCAAACTAACTTTTATGAAACACTATTCCACAGAGAGAGAATAGAGGGGTCTAAATGGCATCGTATGAGGTGATTGCTCAATATAGGTCAAGAGAGAGAGATTCAGGGATGCCTGGGATAAATGAGACATAGATGGAAGAGTGAAAAGGCAGTGGAAGTGAGTGACACCTACATAGGGACTAGGTACAACTCAGACTCAGTAAATCATGAGTATTATTACGCAGGCATCTATTGTTCTGTTCATATGGTCAGGAAAAAATTAAATGTTAGGTTTGTTGGGATCACAGCATGTATTCTTCCTGCCACTTGACAGGGTTAAGTAAATGTCATAGCTTAAATGAACAAAATGACATGGTTTAACAGGAACCAAATGGCTCTAATTCTGGTCTTTAGTAAGCCTCTCCCAAATGACATGAAGTACTAAAGGTTTGCCTATTGCCAAGTTGCTATATTTGTTACTTCTGTGCTGAAGTGTGGGCTGAAAAACTTCAAGGCAACTATACCGCAGGCTCTGGCTTTTGGTGTAGATCACGTCCGCTAGTATCCTGTTCTCCTTGTGCAAAACAAGCAGTAATAGGAGTGTGGAAAGGTCTTCATATTTCTACACAAATACCTTGTTGAAGATGCTTATCTGTACTCTAAACTCATCATTACCTGCATGAGGTAAGCTCCTCAGCATCGACATGAGAACTGCCAGTGACAGTTAAAACCCATTATCTACTGCTGCATCCCCAAAAGACAGGACAGCTGACAATAAGCTGGTCAGTCCTCCTTCCCTAACCTCCTCCTCTGTGTAGACTGATTATGCAGCCTAGATCACTGGAATTACAGATGACTGCTCTCTCAGCCATCTGGCTGATTTAAGTGCTACAATTTACAATGAGAAGGATATTGCATAAAAATAATCTGTTCAGTGAATTTAGCCATGTTTGCAACTTACAGAGAACTTTTTATAACAACACTGTGATTTGTAACTTTTTTCTTTATCTTTATCTCCCCCCTCTCTGACAATCATCAAGTCTCCCCAATGGTACACAAGCCCTTTGCTCTCTAGCAGTGGTGATCATCCTCAGATCCACCAGGCAAGAGCCTGTACTGGGGGATGTCATCCAGTTGGACACCTGGGATGTTCACTTTTCTTGCTGACATCACAGCAAAGACAGCATTTGTAGTAAGGCCCTAACTATCACAGCATTACAGCAATGAGTCCTACATGAGCTCAAAAATGAGCTAGCCCCTCACCTAAACACACTGTTTAAACTCAGCCTCTCCACAGGCTACGTGCCTGCAGAGTGGCGCACAGCAACAGTTATTCCACTCCACAAAGGTGGAGCCACAATGGACCCTGGGAACTATTGCCCTATAAGCCTGACTAGCTTGGTCTGCAAAGCTATGGAGCGCATCATCATGGATCTCATTAACAGAGACATTGGAAACCTCCAAACACTGGACCCTACCCAGTTTGGCTTTGTTAAGGGCAGATCATTCCTGCTAAACCTGGTCTTCATTGAGACAGTTACCAAGGCCATAGATGAGGGAAAGGTGGTCCACACAGCCTACCTAGACCTTGCAAAGGTTTTCGACACCATTCCCCACTCAGGTATTATAGACAAGCTCACCAGCCTGAACATAAACCCCTACGTCACGAGATGGGTTGCCAACTGGCTCACAGACAGAACCCACATGGTAAGATTTACGGGAGCTAGTTCTGACTCTAAACCGGTTACAAGTGGCATTCCCCAGGGCTCAGTCCTAGGTCCCCTCCTGTTCGGCATATACTTTTCAGAGGTACAGGCAAGCACAGGAGGACTATGGCTGACCAAGTTCATAGATGACTGCAAACTAGGGGCTATAATTGACTCTCCGGCTGACACAGACATCCTTCAAAAGGGTCTCACTGAGACAGCTACCTGGTGTCAAAACCATGGCCTCAAGCTAAATGCCAAAAAGTGCATAGTCATCCCCTTTGGAAAAAACAAAGTACCTACAAACTACCACATAGGTGGTAGCCCCCTAAATACGGAAGATATAATAAGGGATCTGGGGACCCAAGTAGATATTAACCTCTCCTTTGATAATCACATTGCCAAAGTGGTTAGAAAATCCTTCTATGTGGCCCACCTAATCACAAAAGGGTTTGCATCCAGATTGAAAGAGGTCATTGGGCCCCTCTATGCATCACTCATCAGACCCATCATAGAGTACAATGCCCCATTTGGGATGTGCCTTACAAGACACCTGCAACAACTGGAAAGACCACAGAAGTACCTCACCAAGAGGAACACTGGCCTCAAGCAGATGCCTTATGCAGCTCGACTGAAGAAACTCCAGCTGTACTCAGTTGCATACCGCTTACTCAGAGGTGATCTCTGCCTGACGTACAAGGCCATGTCCAACCCAGAAATGATGGACATGCTCCATCTAAAGAAAACCATATCCCCTCGAGCAACACGCTCCAGGGATCTAAACCTCAACACAACAATAAATAGGATGTGCTGGAGGGATAGATTCCTGTCCCAGAGACTTCCCATGCTCTGGAACAAGATTCCAATCTACATTAGGCAGAGCTCCTCGCTAACCTTCTTCAAGAGAAACCTTGACGAGTGAATGGGAAACAGAAAGTTTACCCCAGGGATCACTTCAATGGCTCTGCTGGACAGAGGCACAGGGAACTAATCTAAGGGGGTGCCGAAAGCCAACACATTCTGGCTAGGCTTATAAATGCCTTTGGGCAGATAGCCTAGTACCTACCTATGAACCTATGTAGTAAAGCCTTAACTGTCAAATTGTGGAGCCATGCACCAGCATCACTGCAGGGACTGCCAGCACTTTCCTGATGCCCATGAATTTGTCTCTTTCTTTACATGTGGGACAGAACTACCATCACCAGCTTGGACAACCACAATGTATACCCTTCCTTACACCAGTTCTGCTTTCTACACCTGGACACTTCTGTCTCTTGGCACCAAGACAGTGCATGTAGCAGACTGGGATGCACCATTCTTTCGCTAGGATAGGCAGGACTGGACTCTCCATATTTCCCAGTACCATAAGTCACCCAGGTTGCTAACTAAACTGGATCACCTTGACAGTAATGGAGTTCTTTATCCCAATATGCCACTGGGCTGGCTAGCAGTTCATATAATTCCTATTTTGAGATATATTATACATCCACTATGAAGAAACAGTACACTTCAGCAGTTATATGCAATGATCAATAAGAAGGTGTGATCTGGGTGAAACTCATTTTAAATACACCATCTTAGATTGACTTGTTTTGATACTATGCTTTTTCCTCAAGGTTAGCACAGTGTCTCAGCAGTTGCTTAAAATATTCTGCTGTGTCCTGTTCTGCTTCCTTTCTCAGGACAATACATATTACTCTATTTTAGCCTGTCTTTATACATGTTTTTTGGTGCATAACGTGTCATTTTAATTACCTGTCCTTTTAACTGCCTCTTCTGTCTACACCACAGATGTCAGCAGACATACACAGTCCAAACATCTGTGTACATTTTTCTTAAGTGAAAGTGAGCCAATGAAATGATCCTTGCTGATGCTGACTGCAGTCACATATATAGAAGACCTGCCATTTGAATCTTTTTTTGTGTAAAAAAAGTGCAGGGTGGGTGGGGGCTCAAGTGACACAACCTAAGTCATTAAACACTTTTGTACGGCATCAGTTTCTGCTATAGCCTATATGGCAATGTACGCAGAGAGCTGGACAGGCAGTTAAACCTGGTATTTACACAACCATCTCTGGTTATTGGAGGAAAGCAATGTTGATGGGATGATTAAATATAAATGTGTGCAGTTACCTCTTTCCGCTTGTGTTTTGCTTCACCAAGTGCTCTGTAGCAAGGCTAGCTAAAAGTAAGCAGTTGTGTTTTTCTACTTCTGTTTTGCTGCACTGAGTTTGCTTCTGGAGAGCATTAGAAATGAAGGAAGTGCTTGCTGGTCTTGAAGAAGCTGCAGTCAGGCAGCGGAATGTTTGACAATTGATTGGAAACTCACTTAACAAAGATGAATGGAGTATCACTTCCAAGCAGGCAGATATTATGGTGGGTTCATTAAGTTTTGTGATGATATTTTGCATTATATTGGATAATAAAGAGCGAGGAATCTCTGGTCACTGTTTTTACATGGGTGGCACAGTGGTGCAGCAGTTAACATTGTCACCTCACAGCAAAAGATTCTCTGGTTCGATTCTTGGCTGGGGTGCCTTGTGTGCAGAGTCTGCACGTCCTCCCTGTATTTGCACGAGTTTCCTCTAGGTACTCTGTTTTTCTCCCACATTCCAAAGACATGCATCTGGAGTGTTTCTCCCTGGGCCTCAGTTGAAAATAGGCTATGTTCTAGTCAGACTTTCCCTGTCAACAAATGTTAAATAAATAAATAAATAAATAAATACTTTGCAGCAATATCTAAATGGTTTGGTTCAGATACACCTGCCGCTCTGTAGACTGATTTGTTGCTGTTCATCAGGTAAGGTGAACATATTTTAAATAAAAAACAGTTATATTTGTAAGAGCCACACATTGCATGTGTATTTCATGCAGGAAGTTGTGACTTTAGAGAAAATCCTTGATGTCTTGTGCAAAATCAATGTAAAGAGGGTGCCTCAGGCTATCAATTCTGATACCCAGGGATAGTGAGAAGCAGGCAGTAGTCAAATATATATGGCCAACAAAGTATTACTGAATTTGTAGATCACTAGGTTGGTATTTTAGAGGCTCAGTACCATACCTCACAACTGTAACTCATTATGAGGTTCATTACTAATTTTGAGTCTTAAACACACTCTTTCATATTGAAATGGTTTGCCACACCTTCATTTTTAAGATATTTTTAAGAAATCCATGGTAAATAATACTGAATATTACTGAATCATGTTAATTCACAAAAAAGATTTTTTAACACCTTTATTGAATTATCACTTGTGATATAGGCAAACTTACATTTGTATAAAACACAACCAACCATATTAACTTGTTCATAATTACAAACATTATACATCACATATGTTCTTTTGCACAATATAATTAATCCAACATTACATAAATTGGTCAATTCTTGCCTTCCCTTAAACCTTGTTCATCCTCCAAAACATTTTTCTGGATGTATTGCTCCCACAGTTTCCATTTTTGTCTGCATAATTTGCTGCTACCCTTTTCTAAATATCTCATTTCCAGTTTTTTTTTATCTCTGTTACATTATTCTCTACTTCAAGTACTACTGGCTTAGGGTTTGATTTCCATTTTCTAGCAATTGCTTTTTTTGTCAGCCACCAGAATTAAACTTAACAAGGCCTTACTATGCCTAGACAATTCAGATCCTGTATCTCAGCTCAAAAAAACATTTCCTTAGTTACATACATTTGCTTGCACAGAATTTCTGGCACAGTACTCTGTTGGGAGTTTTTAAAGTCTGTCAACTCATTACACTGCTAAAACACGTTACCAGTTACTTTTTTCTTTCCCATCTTACCTCCAATATTTGCCATCTACCTGAAGAAACATTTCTTGGAGTCTGCTTGGAGTATGAAAATACCTATGCAAATACTTCCAAGCAAAAATTCTAAATAATGTACTCTTTATTGCATATTTGGAAGCTATGCATATGTTCTCCCATTGCTTCTTTGTGAATTTTTATATAATCTCTTTTCCCAATTTTTCTAACCTCCTTTGATTGATTCATATAGTTATTGTGTAATATTTTACATGCCCTACTAATTATTCCTTTTTTAACAGTTGCTTCTGTTTTAGATTCAGCTAAAAACTCTATCAATACATATCTTTCAGTTAGGATCCCCTTATTCCTTTCACTTTGCCTATTCTCTGAGATCAGTCCCTGACAGGGAAGGCAGACTTTCGTCTGCAGTCAAATTTTTTTCTTAGCCTCTTCCCTTTCTTTTACCTTACCCTCTTTAATTATTTGTGCCAAATTACTGGGTTCCTTTACCAGTTTCCTCTAGTAAATTCCATCCTCCTCTTGCCTATTCTCTGTACTCCTAATTGCAGTCATCCCTAACAGCACAATCTCCTTTCTCCATTCCCCCGTTGACATAGTTCTTAGAATGCTTTCTGCTACTTTATGAATATAATATTTTGTATGGCTGTTGTTATTCTAATTAAAGATCAGCATACAAAATCCCACGTTTTACTACTTACTTGAGTTTCCTCCTTGCTTCATCATCATCTCTTTCCACTTTGCGTTGTAGCTATTTGCTTATATTATGTATAAGAGCCTTAACCGTGTAGCTCTAAGTATCCCTTGAAATTGGGTAATCCTAAACTACCTTGTAATAATGGAAGAAATCAGCTTATCCCACTTTACTCTTGCCCTCTTCCCCTCCCAGAGAAATTCCTTTAGGTCTTTATTTATTACTATCCACAACTTCTCCTCTGGTTAAAAAATATGTCTATTCTGTATATAATACTAAAAGTGACTAACAACATTTTTACTGCTTGTACCTTGCTGTCCATATCCATAGAAAAGAGCTTTCAGTTTCTCAGTATTATATTATCTTTGCTTAGTCTCTTTCTGCATATCCTTAGCTACAATAACACAATCCTTTTGAATCCATACTCCTAAATAATTCATTTTATCATGTCACCATAAATATGAACACTGCTGAACCAATTCATGTATGGTTACACAGTTTACAGCTATAGCCTCTGTTTTACCTTCATTAATAGAATATCACGAAAAAAGTTGAAACTGTCTAATAATGTTCCACAACTTTGAGATGCCTTTTTCTGGATTTATCAGGTAGGAAGTAATATTGTCTACAAATAAAGCCAACTTTTCTTGATTACCATATCAATTATATCCTTGAATTTCTGAGTTCTAAATAAAGTGCAAATAACAAAGGGGAAAGAGGACACCCCTGCTTAGCTCCTCTGTTCAGACACGACTTATCAGAGAGGAACCCTCACACTTTGATTTTCACCTTCAATCTCTCATATATCCTCCTAAGTAACTTTATTATTGTATCAGGGATTGCAAATGCTTCCATTACCTTACTCATAAAATCCCAGATTACTCTGTCAAATGCTTTTTCTGCATCAATACCCTCCAACAGCTGTAGTAGTTTCCTACCTTCTGCTTCCTTCTGGACCATTGTTGTTCTGTTAATGTTGTCAAATGATTGCCTCCCCTCCACAAAACCAAACTGATTCATATCTATCGGTTTTTGCAACACCTTTGCCATTTATTTAGCTACTATAGACATAAACACTTTATAATCCATCCATCCACAACCCCTTTTTTCCATTTTTGCACATGGGGTCAGGCTGTCACTTCACCTGTAACAATCATCTAGAGCCAAGGTTTACACAACATGGTGGTATTGTTTAAAATATAAATGGGCCTATATGAAGCTGGATCTGATGGAACTTTACTGTTTTTAGGTATTACAGCCACCACAGCTTTTTTCCATGATATCGGTGGTTCCCTTCCTTTTAAAATACTGTTAAAGGACACCTTCCAGATCTTTTTCACTTTATTCCCTCCTAACTTCCAAACTTCCACAGGGATACTATCTATTCATAGAGACTTTCCTGCAGATTCATTATATATCATAATATTTATCTCATCACCCCCTGTCTTAAGTGTTAATTGCTGATTTCCACATTTCTCTGCGTTATACACATTTTTATAACATTTCTGAAATATTTCTGATACTTCTACAAGATCCCTGGTTATTTTTCTTGTTATGGCTTCCTACGTTCGGAAAAAAAATTTCTCGATTTTCCGGTGCCTAAGTCATTGTGCTAAACCTTTGTGCTGTGGAGTTATTATCAAAACACAGTTGCTTAACATCAATATTTCTAGACTTATGCATATTATCCAGCTGCTTCCTTAGTTTCTCTTCAATGCTCTGCCATTATGCCTGTTCTTGTTCTGTGAGATTCACCTTATTCTGCAGTACTTTAACCTCTTTCAGCCCCTCTAAATAATTCTTGTTACTTCTTAACTGTATATGTTTTCCTTTTATTTCTACCCTGTTTTTATACTCTACTTTCATTTTATCCCACTCACTAACTATATCTTCTGAAGAACTTTCTATCTTCCCTAAGATCTCCCAAATAATTTTCACCACCCATTCCTTAAATTCTTCCCTTTTTAATAAATAGGTGGGGAAGCTCCAGTGTCTCAGTTTTACTTCTTTACCTTGCATCTTTATTTCAGTTATTATTGGTGCATGGTCTGAAATAGTTATTGGATGTATGTCAAAGCTTACAGTTAAATGCACAGGGTCCTGTGAAATACAATTTCTGTCTAGTCTAGCACAGTCATTGTACCAGGTCTGCTTCATAACATTGAAATGTCATAACTTTGAGACCATAACATCGAAAATTCAAAACACTGAAAACTGAGAACATTGAAAGTGTGCTTCATAACACTGAAAACTACATTGCACCAGTAAATAAGATCCCCTCCACCTACAACAACACCTAACTAACAAACACACTTTCTACTATGTTTCTGAGGGGGGCAAGCCCCCCTGCACCCTCCACACCCCCGTAAATTAAATATACCAACTCCAAGATCGCACTACAGTGGAAAAAATATAATCTCCTAACCTCAGTGTTGGGTGATACAGTTGTTGTGTCTTTTGGCTTTTCCCGGTTAGTGGTCACCACAGTGGAACTCTGGTCTGCTAATGATTGGCAATAGATTTTTACATGCCGAGTTGCCAGCTCTGACGCACAACCTTCAACGAAGGTACGCCCATTCACGCATGTCTCCACACAGAAGACGCTCTAGTTGAGAAGAGAACAGGACAACGTCTTACTGTGAGGTGACAACGCTACTGCAGCACCACCACCGCAGTTGTAGGGTGATATAGTGAGGTTAGGAAATTAACTTTTTCCCACTGTGGTGCGATCTTGGAGTTGGTATATTTAATTTACGGGGGTGTGGGTGGCAGAGCCCCCACATGGGGGGTACAGGGGGACTTGCTCCCTGTAGAAACATAGTAGAAAGGGTGTTTGTTAATTAGGTGTTGTTGTAGGGGGAGGGGATCTTATTTACTTGTGCAATGTAGTTTTCAATGTTATGAAGCACACTTTCAGTGTTCTGAGTTTTCAGTGTTTTGGGTTTTCAGTGTTTTGGGATTTAGATGTTTTGGTTTCAATGTTATGAAATTCAATGTTATGAAATTTCAATGTTATGAAGTAGACCCATTGTACCTTGGGGAATTTAATGTAAATTCTATCTGAATTCCTAATACTGAATTCACATCTTCTATACCAATATTATATATATATTTTTTTAAATCTGCCCTCTTTGTTATATTTTCTCTTCTAGACCCCATGATACATCCTTACTGTTGCAAATCAAATTTCAGTCTCCACCTATACGTAATATTCCCTGCTGAAAGCTGATTATTTCTCCCATTATTTTCTTAAGCTCAATTATGGCAGTTTTGGATGGAATATAAATATATGCCAGTTTAATCCTCTTTCCTTGCCAGTAGCTCCTTACTACCACAAATGTACCATTATTATCTTTTCTTCTTCTTCTTCTTCTTCTTATATCACTCAAGGAGCTACTCTTGCAATTAATATAACTACTCCCCTTTTCTTTTGTCCCAGGTATTCTGCTGAATTACATAATTATCCATCCTGAAATCCTTTTTTATCAAATTTACATACACAGTTCTTTCCAAATGTGTCTTTTGTAGCATTGCTATTTGTACTGTACATTTCTTAATATAATTCAGTATTCTTTCCTTTTTTGTCTATAACTGTAAAACATTTCACATTCCATGATAATAAGGAAAATGTCAACATTATAATAAGAAGTTATTATTCCCATCAATTATAAATAAAAGTTTTTTAGATGTCTGTTTCCAGCTTTTGCAATGCATTCACCCACTAATGTTTGGCAGGTTGGTCTTTTATTCAGTTGTTTCTTGTCATCTTCATTTGAACCTATGCCACTTTTTGCAAGACATTTTTTTAATGAAAACCCTCCAACAGAAAAACAAACACACACCAGAACACCTCCATAGCCTATTAACTTAATAGAAACATGGATAACTGTGTACATCTTTGTATAATGAAGTTTAACCCTCCTAGTAGGAACAATTTTCCTAAATACATGGCTGCAGGCACAGGTACTATCCGACCTAAATTTAAAGTTATCCATGCTAAGGCACATGTTACTGCCTGTGCTCCTATCACACTAATTGGTGGGTGTATATTTCTTTTTTTAACTTTATTCACCTCTCATCAGATGTCCATGCTTTTGGAAAACTTTAACTTTTACCCTTAAAGCTAGATTAAAGAAACCAGTGTTCTGGCTTTTTATTGCACTATAATCAGCTTGTCTCCTTGGAAACGTAAGAGAAAAAAATGTATTCTTCAGCTGCAGGCTCCTAAAGACATCCAGGGCATCTATTGCTAAAGAAAAACTTTTTGTTACACTTAATGTCCTCTTACTTGTTTGTTTCCCCTTAAAATGTGTTATTAGATTAAGCCAATGGAGTTAATCCAGAGATTCAACTATGCAGAAGTAAGATGTTCACCTATGCAGAAGTAAGAGAAAATATATCATGTTTGTGCTTTTCTCTGTCACTCAAGGATTGTCCTTTGGAACAATGGAAAAGATTACACTGGCAAAGTCTCTCTATGAACTTTTTTATCAGAAGATGGAACGCATCATCATGGACCTAATAAACAAGGATATAGGGAATCTCCTAACTCTGGATCCCACACAGTTTGGTTTGGTGAAGGGTAGATCATGCCTGCTCAACATGGTTGACTTCTTTGAGTCAGTTACCAGAGCTGTGGATGAAGGCAAGTTGGTTCATCAGCCTACCTTGATCTGGCCAAGGCCTTTGATACCATTCCCCACTCAGAAATCATAGAAAAACTCACTAAGCTAGGCATCAACCCCTATATCACCAGGTGGGTTGCAAACTGGCTCACAGATAGAGCCCACAGTGTGAAAGTAGCTGACTCCAAGTCAGACTGTCGACCAGTCATGAGTGGAGTCCCACAGGGATCAGTCCTGGGTCCTCTCCTGTTTGGTATTTACTTCTCAGAAGTCCAGACCAACACAAAGGGACTCTGGCTGACAAAGTTTGCAGACAATTGCAGGTTGGGAGCCATTATTAACTCCCCAAGTGTTGTTGATATCCTATAGAAAGGCCTCACTGAGACCAACGACTGGTGTCAGAACCATGGCCTTAAGCTCAATGCCAAAAAAATGTGTCATCATCCCCTTTGGGAAAAACTTAGTTCCCATGAATTACCACATCAATGGTAGTCCACTGAACACAGAAGGTGTTGTAAGAGATCTGGGAACACAGGTTGACAGCAACCTCTCTTTTGACCACCGCATTGCCACTGTGGTCAGAAAGTCCTTCTGTGTGGCACATCTCATTACTAAGGGTTTTGCATCCTGGAAGAAAGAGGTCATTGTCTCCCTCTACTCTTCCCTCATTAGGCCAATCATCGAGTACAATGCCCCATTTGGCATGTACCTCACTATATACCTGCAACAATTGGAGAGGCCGCAAAAGTACCTCACAAAAAGGATCCTAGGCCTTAAACAATTGTCTTATATGGACAGACTCAAAAAACTCCAACTATTCTCTGTCTCATATTGCCTACTTAGAAGCGATCTCTGCTTGACTTACAAACCATGTCTGATCCAGTTCTGTTAGAAATGCTACATCTAAAGAAATCCCAATCCCTCCACACCACACTCTCCAGAGACCTCAACCTCATTACCACAATCAACAGAACGTGCTGGAGGGACAGGTTCATAACCCAGAGACTGCCCATGCTATGGAATAGGATTCCCATACATGTCAAACAGAGCACCTCACTGGCACTCTTCAAGATGAATCTTGATGAGTGGATGGGAAATAGAAAATTCACCCCGGGGATCACTCTAGTGGATCTACTCAACAGAGGCACTGGGAACTAAGGTCGGGAGGCACAATGCCAGGGTAATCCTATGGGCTAGGCTTGTAAAGGCTCCAGGGCCATTAGCCTAGTACACACCTATGAACCTATAAGAATGAGAAGCATTGTCCTTTTCTGCTTGATCGCTCACTTTGTTTGGACAAACTTTTGTATTTCCTCTTTAGCCTGTTCTGCATCAAAAGTGACTTTGATCCTCCTGGAAAAACTATTCTGAAGACAGCTTGAATCTCATACCAGCCTCTCGACATTCCCTGATAACTGGAATAAATTTGCTTTGCTTCTGACAGGTGTACTGTGAATAATCATTTTTTTCCCACAAACACTCTGCTGTCACCATCTTTTAATACTTAAAAACTACTTCTTTTTGAGTATGAAGAAACATCCAATAACTAAACAGTGAGCTTTCCAGTTAAAATTGCTAGTAATGTTTCACATTTTGCCCATTCCATTTGTTTCACTTTGTGAGAACTAGAGTTCCATATTTGGAGATGGAATAGGGTTGAGAGTTATGCCCAGTACAGTTCGTGTTAGTAGGAGTTGGGCTGGTAGATAGCATGATATCCTGAACTGTATCTTAGTATGCGATTCTTGTTGGGGAACAATTGAAATTAGTTTACTTGTAAATCATTTTACAGATGCGATTTGTTTATATATGGATAATGTGTATTTAAAAGTTACAGTATGAACAGGCACAGATTTCCACCCTAAATAATACCTTCCTGCATCTCTTTTTTTATTAATTCAGTAAATTAATGCTTTTGTTTTCTTTGCCATAATGTGATGGCTATGGGTTGGTGTAAAGGAGAGAGCATTGCTATAGACCATTTAACTGGAATATAGGTTAAAGTTCTACCAGAGTTTTTTTTGTCCACCTTTTGTGGCCAAAATGATATACTGACTTTTGTTAAGTCTCATGTTACTATATGTAATGACATTAAAGGAGAAGTCATTACTATTCTACTAAATGTGTATTTTCTGTGTACTGATTTGGATAATTTTAACATTTATGGTACCCAGTTTACTGTCATTAGCATATCTGGTCACATATAACCAATCACCCTCTTTTATATTTGAGAATAGTCCAGAAAGAAGTGGCTCCAGTGCAGAACCTCATCAAAAACCAGTAGTAGGTCCTATCAGGATAACAGGATTATCACATTACCTTGCTTTGCTGTATTAGTTTGGTCAACCAGTGTTTTGTACTACTGAATTACATATGGTAGGACATTTAATGCCTTTAATTTGTGAATTATACCTATGTGTGGGATAGTGTCCTTTCCCCTAACAAGTTCAATGTACTGTTAGTCCTTCATCAAGTGTTGCTGTTACCTTCTTAAGGAATGACACAAGATTTAAAAGGCAAAATCTCCCCATACCAAACACATATTGTTTCATATCTTTTTCCCATTTGGCTGTCTTGTGACCACTGAGCTTCAGCCCTGGTCGCTCTGTTAAGCTATTATTTTTTCTTAGGTGAGTGCCCTACAGCTTATTCTTTCCCTAGGATCAAGGGTTGAGCAGACCGGGAGTGGCACTGTCCTTCATGACAAGGATTGCTTTTTGTTCTTTTAAGGTAGTACTTCTCCTGCCCATACTCATCAGCATCCAAAGAGTTATCATGCAATGGGCCTTTGTGATACAGTTATGCTCCTGCAAGATGTGACTAATTAGCTATGTCCTGCATGTCCATGTGATCTGCAGACTTCACTGATGATTTTACCAAGGAGAATATGCCCTTAGCACACATCCTTCTGTCCCCCTCAAGAGACGTCAGCAGGATTAAATCTCATCATTTGGATCTAATGTGATGCTCCCCTTTGTGAGATGATATCACTACAGCCAGTTGCCATGAGTCCAGGACATGTGTACATAACAACGATTTATTTAAAGGGGATTACTTGGGTTTTATTTCCTTCATTATACAAATTCGGGAAGTATGTTGTCTGGTTCTATGTAGCTTCAGTTTTTAATTTTACTTATGGAGCAGTTTTCACATGTGTAGTTATATATGAAAATGTCTCTCTTTCTCTTTGTTATACCCTGCACAAATTTCTGTACACATTGTGAACTTTGCACACAATTTTTCTGCAAGTACATTTGTTAAACCTTGTGACTATGTGATTACTTTATAGTTTGTTGATAACAGGTTATATTCATAATTTTCCTTTTCAAATTTCTGATGTAAATAAAGAATATTATAATTTTGCAGTCAGCCTTTTCAGGCCAAGTTGAGCTCAAAGTTAATGCAGGAAGATTTGTTAAGTAGTTTCTGAACTTTAACCTAGACTTGTTTTTAAAAGTGATTCCTGTAAGCTAAGTAGAACTTTTTCTGTTGCATATCTTACTAAGGTTGTGATTCCACTGAAGGAGATTTTTATCATATTTGCCCATGTATTTACACCTTACCAGTACATGTTTATTTATACATACATTAATTATATCACTGAAGTCACACGAGTCATTAAGAATAGTATGCAAAACTGTTTTAAATAATTAAGAATAGTATCCCAAACTGTTTTGAATAACTATGTCCTTTACTGCAATATAGTTTCTGTTGGTAAAATCTGGGAAGGACAATTTTTTATGAATAATTTTAATTTTACTGTTGGACTAAAAATGATGGTGTCATGGTCTGCATTAATGATAGAAAAGCTCCTAGGTTCTTTAGTACAGTAGAGAGTTGATTATCTGAACATCGATTATTTGTAATTTCATTTATCCAAATGCAGCCTTCCAAAGTTTTTGGGTAGGAAAAATCGTAAATTCTGAATGCTTAAATGTTATACGTATTTACTTGTGCATGTTTTTTGAGGTTTTAGCCTGCTCGTATGTGAAAACTATTCTTTATTTTCCGCTGGAATTGCTGAATGGTTGAAAAGTGTATTCCCTGCGTGCAAAAAAAAAAAAAAAAAAGATTTTTTTATCTGGTTCAATGTATGTTTGATTATCCGAACTACCCTAGGTCCCAATTAATTTGGATAATCGACTCTTTACTTATCTAAGACATTCTAGTTGAATTTCATACTAATTGTTGTATGCTGTCTTGATTAACACAGTCTAGTAATATTTTGGCATATTAAATTTATGTTGAGTGGCTTACATAAGCATTGTTACGGTAGTTAAAATCCTTGATAAGAATTGTATTTTCATGTGTATCTTACACCATTGAGTTCAACCAGTCCTAAGTTGATATATTAGCTTCTGGCTTTTAACTGTTATCACATATTTCAGTGTGCCTTGTTGTTGTTGTGTCTTTTGGCTTTTCCCGGTTAGGGGTCGCCACAGTGGAACTCCGGTCCGCTAATGATTGGCAGTAGATTTTTACATGCAGAGTTGCCGGCCCTGATGCACAACCTTCAACGAAGGTACGCCCATTCATGCATGTCTCCACACAGAAGACGCTCTAGCTGAGAATCGAACAGGACAACGTCTTACTCTGAGGCGACAACGCTACCGCAGCACCACTAAAAAGGTCTAAAATGACTAAAAATGACACAATGGGATGGAACATTTCTTATTCAGTACTTGCATTTCACAGGAGAGAGAGAGAGAGAGAGAGAGAGAGAGAGAGGTGAAACAGTCTGGATGATTGCACAACTCACTTTTGGCCAAAAGTCACTGATTCCCTGTCTCTCACACCTTGTCCCTGGCCGCTTACTAAATGAATACTATTTTTTCTTATTTAGATGCCATACAAGGTGACAGAAGGTTTTTGCTAACCCATTTGTGTTTTTTCCCATGCTTACAAGGATAATTGCTAACCCAAAGATTGTAATTTTATTTTATTCATAAGTTAAGTAGGTGAAACCACTGGACACTTTCAGGAGTCACCCAAAGAGGGAAAACCATCTTAAATTGTTTGCACTAACATGAAATGTTACCATGTTTTAAAAAGCATTACTTGATTAATTTTATTCATTTGTTTCTCAGGTAAGCTGTCTGGATACACGTATCCCTTTTCAGGAAGATCCAGAAGCAATGACTAGTTATGCGACTTGTTCAGTGTCACATGGAAGACAAATGCAGGTGGAAGGAATCAAACACTGTACTGTAGACTATAGGAAGCTGATCATTAACAATTCATATTTAATCCTCTGCACTAAATGCCAGATAATACTAATATTTTTTAACCTAGTTAAGATGTTCCTAATTTTGGTTCCAGGCAGACAGGACACTGTCATCATTTCCTTACAAAGCCCATTGAGGTATATGTCACTCTTTTTGCAGAATGGAATCACCAGTAATTATTTTCTTGTCTCGTCTACCAGATGTGAAAAAACAGCTTATATGCTTTCAGAAAATATTAACTTTTGGTCCTAAGAAAAAGCATTTTGCCTTACTTTAAAGAAAACTAAATTTTGCACTGTTCTACTAAATGTACTAAAGTATAAATTGTTGAAATCAACCATTTTCTGCATCTGCTGTGGTATCATTCTGGGTGATGGTAGGATGCTGCTCAGGGCTAGAGTCATACCTGCCTGGGCTACATAATCCGAGAGCTCCTCCATGTCTCTTTTCATGTAGTCCAGGGAGGTACGTCTCAGATCATTCACACCCACATGTACAATGACAAAGTCATATTTGTACCTGTTGTTGAGGGACCTGAATGCATGTGTTATGTGGCGGATCTTGACACCTGACAGGCAGCTGACTGTTACTTTCTCCTTATTCAACCTAATGAGTGGGACATCATTGTGCCTCACTATCGAGTCACCTATGACTAGTTTTTGGGCATGCTGTTTTGCCTTAGGGGCTTTGGTTGAGTGGCACACTGTTTAGGAGAGTTATGCATCTTGTGATTAGTGTTGTGTTGTGGTGGTCGAGTGTGTTTCTGCCTTGGAGGTCTCTACTGCTTGGGTAGATTTTTATTGAGAGCTTCCGTGAAAGTGGGTGTGTGGTTTGTGTTTTTATGTGAAGGCAATGCTGGTGTGTGTTCTGGAGGGCTATGTGTTCCATGTGGTGTGGTGCAAGTGTTGACCTTCTGTTCTTGACCAGCTCTTCCAGTCTTGGCTGGAGAGTGCATGGCGTCCAATTTGGAAATATAAGTGCATCTCTTGCAAGTCTGAGTGTTGGGAGGTAAGAGAAGAGGGTTGTCGGTGTACATGAGGCAGCTGCTACATTGCCTTAGGATGCCCAAGTTCACCAGGTTAATTAGAGAAAGCACAGGGAACTGACCTTTAGACATGCCTGTAGGGGTAGGCATTAATAATAAGTACTGGAGCTGTTTCCTTGTAGAACGTTTAGTGCTGGCAGCACTTTTGTGTACTACAGTAATTGCTACAAGAAGTCTGGTAAACAAGCTAGTAAAAGTGCAGGATAGGAGAGAACTAGCAGATCTAAGGCAAAAATTGAAGAGCAGACTTTGGCACCGCTCAGAAGCTTAGGACACTGTGTCTCTCATGCTGTCCTTTGTGGAGGAATAAAGATAACTTGTTGAAATTTCATGTAGGGGAGGTAATCACCTAGAACCACACGAGTTGACTCCCATTTTTTAAATACATGCATCCAAGGAAACAGCTTACAGCGTAAAAACTCACAGTGCTCATTTTTACAGAGCGCATGGAGTTGCACAAGCAGGAGGAAAGTGTAAGTCCAGTTAGTGACCTCAGAACCTTTTATATAGGTTTTTGTTGCCTATGGAGTAACAATCCACCAAGTAGTGATCTGCTGATTGTACAAAACCTTTAATAAAAATAAGTATCTCAAATCTTCTTTGAGCATAGGCAAACTGTGCCTATGGTATAAAAATGACAGCAGTGTTGATTGGGGCCCTTGAATAACAATTTTCACTGTGCTGGAAGTTAAAAGAAATTATGTTAAATGCAGGTCAAGTGGCTAGAACATGTATACTGACCTTAAAATTAACAAATCCTACTGTGGAATACCAGTCCAATTGCTTATTTGTGCTTTCATAACACTAATACAGTCTGTTTCTCCCAATTTCTCTGGTACAGCAGAAAATGTTAGGTTTTCCTTGCTTGCTGTCTTCTAACTGTTACTATTTTTTGAAACAGGTGTTCTTGAGAAACCTCATACTCAGACAGTTTTTTCTTCATTTCAGCCTCTGATTTTTGCAGTTTTTCAGTTCATCTGAATATATGGATAAAGCTTCTACTTTTTCAGCCTTTTATTGAGATGATATAGTCCTTCAATGTTCTATTTATTTTAATCACATCTAACTGCATTTGGTTCTTTCTGTCTAAATTACTGAAAGTCATCTCTTGAACTAAAGCTGAAGCTTGAACTGCTTTTTGCTGCACAATTCTTCACAGCCAATGTATTGTTTGCCTTTTCTGGTTGATTTTCGTTCAGGTTCTCCAAATTTCTTCTTTGCTGGTATCCAGGCAGTGTACATATGAGCCACTAACTGAATTTTGCCCCAAAAAGACAAATTCACTGTCTGTCTTTTCTCAGTTCCTGTTTTCCCAATGGGAGAGCTGAAGTCAAGATGTTGATCATTGTGTAGTCATCTTGGAAGTCCTGGAGTCGCTAGTTGTTAAGATATTTTTGGAATTGCCATGTCAAAGAATTTGCCTTATGGCGTTTTGAGTCTGGCTTGTTAGATAGATGTTTAATTCCATGTATTTTGTTATGGGCTGTCTCCATTGTCATCATATAGTGTGGTGACAGCATATTTCATTTTTTTATCAGTGGGAGGACAATGCAATATATTATGTGTAGGCGGCTCTGGTTTTGTTGAACTTTTGTTGTTTTCAGAGGCTGTGCTTACATAGCTGTAGGTATGTATAGGCTCACATGGTCAAGTAGCAGCAGAGAATAGCTTAATACTCTTTAATATATTTGCACGCCTCACATATATTTAAGGTAATATAAAAAAGAAATGTATGTTCTGTGAGCATGAGGTAGTTGCCACACAACCTGAGATCCATTATGTGTCATGTCTTTGAATGTTATTTCATGATGTACCTACATCCCTAATATGTAAAGACATTGCTGTACAAAAATATAATTTAGATAAATGATTGTTGCTAGTCAAAAATCTGATTTTGCCATTGCTAAATTGCTTCAGAAGTGATACATTTGATAAGAAGGTTTATTTTCAATTAAATGGCGTCTTTTGTTTGATTATGGTTACTTTATAGGTCAGTAGTAGAGATTTTAACAGTCTAGTGTAAAAAGTGCATAAAGCTGTAAGTATTGTGGTATATAGATAGTGTGGGAAGATACAAATAGAGAGCATCTGAAGTTTAATTAGTTTAAGGGGTGGACAAATCACGTGCCACTGGCTTAAGAAAACAATACTAAGATGGGGATACTAAAATCCAACATGCTTACTGAGCAGTGTTTTCTGGCAGCTCTCTCAAGGAACTATTTGACTTATTTTCCTTATCTTACATAAAATGCTATTTCGAAACTTTGCTAAATCCTGGTTAAAACAAAATATGAGAATACACTGTGCTATTTTAGCTTGTCTGTTCACTGAGAACGGATGCTGATATTGGTATAAATGGACCTACGTGGGACTGGCTGCCATATTATGGCACAGAGGATTGCTGGTTATAAATACTGCCACTAGTGTGAATGGACCTGTGAGACTGGTTGCCATGAAATGGCATAGAAGCTTGTTGTTTAATACTGGCAATTATGTGAATGGACCTCTGTGGGGCTGGCTACTGGGATGTGCTACAGAAGCTTGTCACCACTCTGCACTGTAAGTGAAGTCTGTCATTTGTCAGACAGAGACTTGTTACGGTGGGTAGTGTGAACAAAAGTTAATACAGTGCTGTCAAAACAGCCTGTTCCTTATAAACATAGTTTCTTGTGTACCACGATGGTACTGCAAGGTGCCTTTTCCATGCTTTGTACTCTATTGCAGTGAGTGTGTGTGTGTGTGTGTGTGTGTGTGTGTGTGTGTGTGTGTGTGTGTGTGTGTGTGTGTGTGTGTGTGTGTGGTTGGGGGGGGGGGTTTGCAGTATGAATTGTCTGTAAATTTTGCAAATTTCTGTCCTCACCCCTGGTCTTTACCATTATACTCTGACATCTCAAGAAATGCAGACAGTGCTTTACATGAGGTCATAACAATTGTTTGTTAAAGGAGATTTATACTGAAATGTTTATTGTAATGAATCTGCTCTTTGAATTCAGTAAAGTTATTGTTAAAGCAGATTTTCTTTTGCTCAGTGAATAAACTTTTTTTTCCTGTCCTCCTTTACAAACATATTGTATGTTTAATTACATTAACTTAAATATGTGCACATATAACAGAACAGTATTTCTAGATCCACTGTTTAAATCCCTATGTATCTTTTTCTCTCTCCCACCCCTTCTCCCAGTTTACTTGCAAACTGTTTTAGGGAGAGTAACTCTTGCAATTACTTAGTAGAACAGGAACTTCAACAGCTCATGGACAGACTCAGCAAAGCCACTCTGGCAGTAAGCCAGGTATGTACTTCAGCACATCAGAACAACATGTACTACGGAAAAGAACAAATTCCTTTTCACTGTAGGCTGCAGAAACAATATAAAGCAACTTTTCAAAATTTTAGCTCCCTCCTGTAACCTAGCTTCAGAGCACAGGGCCACTATTTTTTACTGAAATCATCACTATCAGCATGTCCTTCTGCCAAAGAATCATCCACATTACTTAGCAAGGTGTTGTCTCCCATGAGAAAAAGGAATCTTATCACATATCGGTGGGTGGTGGGCATCCCTCTCAATCTGCAGACATTAAAAATTGCAAGAAAGGCCCAGCCAAGTTACAGTCTTCACTTGTCATACATTAAGACCTCATATAACGGTGGACCATGATATATATGCAAATGAGCCTTAAGGACAAAACAGTGTGTATTTCAGCTACATGGCTTATGAATTTCCAAGACTTTTTACTTTTTACTTGAGTCTTTATGGGTACATTCAGCCCAATAAAGCCAAATCCCATTACAGGAGGGAAGGGACTGTACTAGGCTTTGTCTAATGAGCCCTTATGGAGGTTAGAACTGCAAAAGACTTACATGCTGGTTTGGGGGGAGTGGACTTAGTAGGTGTGACTGGTCTGTGGCCTGGCTGCAGTACAAGGTCTTTGCTTGGTGCATTCTCCATCACAATGTGCTAAGAGATGTGCTCCCCAGAACACTGACTTGGAAGAAGGCCTAGGCTCCGTGTATAGTTGCTGTCCCAGGTGGGAGGTCCTCACAGTACAAGTCACACTTGTCAGCCTGCCAGACACACCGGGAACTGAAGTGATGGGACTGAGTGCAAGCGTAGGGACCTGAAGTTAGCAGCAGTGGAAGAAAAAATATCTGGCAAAAAGAAAAAAAATCCCACCTCTTAGTCACTTTTATTGTTACTTCTGAAAATGGGAGCTATAAAATGTGGGTCCTCTTTTTTTGCATTTTGATGCCACACATATATTGGTCATATAGTCTTCTTTCCTGTGTACTAAACTGGCTCAAAATTGTGCGATGAAGAGAGGGGTAGTCATGGAATGGTGTGAACGGATAAGTCAAGTATTAAAATAGGAACACACCTCCAAAAAAATATATATCATGTGAAGGGGAAAATGGAAATAGTTATATACTTCCAAAATAGGTATAGTTGAGCAATCTGCTGGTGGGAGCAGAAGCTATGCAGCCAACAGACTTAGTCACCATATGAGTGAGGAGGTGGGTGGATTTTTTTTTTTACATGCAACCTTAACTTTTATCCATTCCAGTCATGTGCAGTGTGTTGCAGTATCTCCCCTTGTATTTGCTTTCATGCACTCCTTTCTGTTAAGGATGTTGTCAGCACACTGTCGACTATAGCAATCTCTGATCATCTTCTTCTGTCTGGAGTAATCCCTTGGACTGTACTGAGGATGTTTCACTGTTGGGGATAACTCCATTCGTCCCAACTAGGGAGGAGAGAAAACCTACAGCTACAGATTCCTCACTGTCTGCGCCCATGTTTTAACCTAGGAGCTGCTTTTTGCAATCAGGTCACTGGCAGTACAGAGAGAAATCCCAGTTCTGCAACTGTTACCTAGTAATATAAGAATTCTTTGGAAATCTAGCCTTCCCTATTTCATACACAGGCAGGGGTTATCGACATAGAAGAAGCTAAACGTGTTAATGATTACTGTCTTCTAACAGCCATATCCTTGTAAGGGAAGCAGGAATGTATTTGCCTGCAGACGGGATTCCTGATTAATATCCACAAGTGCATACGGCTGGTAATTAATAAATACGACCTACCAGATTTCTTTGCAATTCGCAAATGTTTGAACTCCCAAGCATTGTTGCATACAAAGATTCATATCTGGAGGAATTCCAGCTATGGAGTAGATATGCAAGAGATTACCTAAATGGAAGTTGCCTAAATTTATGTAGGTGAGGCTACTCCAATATGCACTGATAGGTGTTATACAAGAACACAATGTGAGGATACATCCCCATCTGCTGTTTGTAGAGGACATATAAAACATGGTTCTAGTCTTTTATTCCCAAATTAGTATGAATATGTGTGATGCAGTAGAAACACACTTAAAAAATAAAAAAACTGTTGTGAAAGTGCTATTACCTCAGACGGACCAAACCTCAAGCATATCTGTAGTTGGAAGTAGAAGGGTGAGATTGTCCTATTCTGTCCTACTGAACAATATTTCTGGTGTGGCATGCAGCATAATTTTTTTTTTTATTATGTCAAAAAGATTAACCCAGTTGTTCCATGTCCCACACTCGACTAGTCCACTCTTTCTGTCCACTTGAGAGCCTACCCTAGTAGATTCATTCCCTGACATGTATTACTTATCAGCCCATTCACTCCGACATAGAGGAGCGAGTTGGATGCTAGGCAGCAAGCCAGTTTGCAGATACTGTGGTATGTCCCAACCACTATACAGCAGCTACATGCTACTCACAGTGCTGTTTCCATGAGACACATGCATGCTCACACCCATGCCATGATTCCTGGCCAGGCAGTGTACTGCTTTTCAGTTTGTACATGCTAGGCTACTTGCTGCAGGTGCCACAGATGCAGTGAGTTGAGCTCTTTCCTTCCCCCATGGTACATGAACTGTTGTCAGCATCTCACTCCCATCCTCACCCCAGGCCCATTGGCTCCTGTGTCAGTAGATGAACAGGGGGTCATCTGGAGAGAATTTAGGCTTCATCCCTCTACACCACAGGGCTAGACTGGTATTCTGTAGCTCTTAAAGTTGCTGGTGTGTTATGTAGTAATGCTTACTATGTGCTGTGTATCATGAATTCATTTGCCAAAACTACCGTTTGATATCCTCAGTCATAGTACGTGTTAAAACAGCCTGACAGTATGCAGTCGGGCAGTAGTGCAATTTTGTTTTATAAAGCATGCTCTCATCCAGGCTGCATACAACTATGGATAGAGTCATTTTGCATATGATGGCATCAATAATGCTGTTAAATGGACTGATTAAAAGAATGACAACACGTTTGTTGGAGTGAGCACTGTTGATTCTTATTACTGACAATTTTTTATGGGGACAGAGGAAGCAAGTGTATTTTAACTATGTGGAGGAAAAGGCGAAAAGAGAGAGGAGGTTCTAGTGATAAGCACAGCATAACTCTCAACTGTCCAGATTTTCACAGAATGTCCAGATTTTTGCCTTATATTTTTGACCTGTTCCTCATAAAATGTGTGGTTTCCAGCAATTCACTGGGATAATCTGTGTATTGAAGTCACTACATAATTATTTGTTTTTGTGTTTCAGACTTCATGTTCTTCAGAAAACTGCATGCAAACACAAATCTGTTATTCTAATAACTTTCAGAGTTTATAAGAGCAATATTTAAAATCTGTCTCCATTTTTGGGCCATTATCACCCCATTATGTCTGGCTTTATCCAGAGTTTTTGTGAAAAGATATTGAGATATATGCACAATTAGATGAAAGTCAAAGAAAAAAAAAAGATTCGTTGTAACTAAATTGTGGAAATTAAGTGATGTGGGTGAAAGATTGATATTTGAAGGTGGGAGGGAGGAAGGCAAAACAAAGTGGTCGTCATACTGCTCCTAAGAAGAGTGAAAGACTGCAGAATTATATTAGAGCTGAAGTTGGCATGTAGAAGAACTAAACTGCAGCATGAAGATGGAAAGAGTATTTAACATTTTAAAAAAGAATATTTAAATAAAGTATGGAAACAGTGAAGAGATGAGAAACCTGTTAAGTAATGACAAGTGTTCATGTTTATGCTGTATTTCATTAATGATCAAAAACACATAATTATTAAACTGTGGTGGGAACATAATTAATCAAATATGAAAATGGGAGGCTGGGAAAATAAAGCATAGTAGTTGTAGTCCTGTTCACACGAAAAGTGAAGTACTGTGGGACTCCATTAAAGCTGAAGTTGTTTGCAGAAAAATATCAATGCAGCATGAATGCTGATTTGTCATTGTCAAAAGAACATTTAAACAACTTTAGAAAGCTAGAAGACATAAGAAGATTGTAAGTACTGATGAGGGTCCATTTTTTTATTGAATTTTATTAGTAGTCAAAGTAGAATACCATTAAACTGTGATTGGGGGAGAATTAGCAATCAGGGTCTACCACAGAGCTTGAAAGGGGAGCAGTACATTAAAGGTTAAGTCTAAAGTGAGATGAATCAAGATTATGTGAGTGTTGCAAAGTTAGTAAAGGCAAAAACACATACACAGTGTTCTAGATAACCACAAACTTTACTGAATTCAGATTAATTTACAGAAAGATTAGTTGTGCTTTTATATTGGGGGTGTGATGGGCAGGTAGTAGGGGTCTATGTTTGGGTCTACTTCACTTGAGCAAAAATTCTTTTGTGCGAACACCTATGTGTTGAACCCTAATTGTCGAAAGCTTGCTCCATCGAATGGCTGTTTTAGTGAATTTTTTCTTAGGGGAAAAAAATGTTTGGCCATCATTGGGCATTTGCCCTTTTCCACACTGTAATGCGAACTTGGAGTTGGTATATATAGTTAGGGGGGTGGGGGCACAGCCTCCCACATCGGGGGTATGGGCCCGCAGCCCCCCACCTTACCGGGTTTTAAATTTTGTGAAATTTTTGTGTTTGTTAGGTTGGCCAAGCATTTGTTTCCCCTTGGAAGGACATTTACTAAAACAGACATTCGATGGAGCAAGCTTTTAACAATTAGAGTTTGACAAATTGGTGTTTGCACAAAAGGGTTTTCGCTCAAATGATATAGACCCCTATGTTTACCCATCAAACAAAATCTTCAATGAACAGCTAATCGTCGAGCACAACATCAAACAGTCAAATCATCATAAATAAAATCAACGAACTGTCATAGTTGGTCAGTAATAAGGAAATAGCACATAGTATGTGTAAACATGACACTAAATGTGCAGATATTATTAATATACATTTGCCATATTACTGTCCCTTATAGAAACCTGCTATATAACGACTCTAATCCCCAGACCCTCCCTAACTATATATACCAACTTTGAGATTGCACTACAGTGGGGAAATGGGCAAATTTATAAAAGGTCTTATTTAGTTTATGCCATGCAGTGTTCACTTGATAAGGTATGTTTATGAATGTTGTTTTTTCTTTACTTTTACTTCACAGCATCATTGGATGTCCCTGATGTTGGCCAGCTATGAATATTTGGTGATTTTGCTTACAATTATATGATTGCTCAATAAAATAGACTTGTGATGCTTAGTGTTTGACGAATAGCCGTTCACTGAAGATTTTGTTCGATGGGTAAACATAGACCCAGGAAGTAGATGTATAGCAAGGTAATAATGGGGGGAAGGGACAGAACATAAGATGAATCGTAAGTAGGATGAAGGAGAACTCAAATGTCTCTAGAGAAGCAAAATGGTTGCAGCTGCCTCATTTGTTAAGGTTGTTATTTAGGATGGCATTGAACAAGTGTCCAAATGGCTTTACTATATATAGTTGCAATAAAGGTATGATTTTCAATTATTATTTTATGAAAAGATGAATGAGGCAGAGAGTGGAGAATCAAGAGAAAGGTGAAAAGGAGCAAAGGGGTTGTTGTATATAGTTTGGGGATGTCATTTTCTTTTTAGATGTACCCAGATAGAGCAACAAATAACAAAGAGAGTAGAAAAGGGGAAGGAAGGTGAATGAAATAACACAGTACAGTAAAGGAGAAGCCAGTACAAAATGTTTAATGCAGGAAAGTTTCCTAATGACAATATGGGAGCAAGATGGAGGTGGGAGAGTTAGAAGAGGAGGCTATGAGGATGCTTAAATTATAATAATGATCCAAAAAGGTAGGGGACAAGAGAAGAACAAGGAGGGAGGAAGTGATTAAAAGGGGTATAATTAAAGGAACATTAATTTAAGAAGGTTATCTAAATGGAAGAGCTGTGTATATTTAGTTGGCCTGTGAATGGGGTCATGTAGCATATGAAATGGTACTGGATAATAAATGTAATAATAAAAGCAGATTAGGAAAGCAAGTATATAGTAAATTGTTGAAAAAAAGATACCACCAGGTGCCAGGATCCAGCTATAGAAATGCATATAGAATGGGGTGGTCTTTATGTCAGTGGGACTGGCATTAGAAATAGAAGATTCAGTGGAAGATGTTGGAGGGCATTAGGTATGAATTAAGGAGAATGAACCAATATATTACAACTGTATCTGTCTATCTTCCATTTAGAATAGATGTTAAGACGTTTAGAAATGTGTTACTGCACTGAGCTCTGTTCCTCAACAGTCACGGACAAGATCACAACACATGGGAACCAAGAGGCTATCTTCCCAATGGACTCACTTCCAAGAGTGTTTGTCAGTTGTCTACCCTCTTTTTCTTTAGTCTTTTAACTGTCGTCTATCAAAATCTTGGAGCTGAGCATAGGGCCCTACCACTGATGTCCTCACTGGCCCATCAAACCACTGCTATTCGCTGGGTAGCCAGATAGGTCAGAAGCTTTTGCCCCTTATGCTGCAGGTGGTAAGGTTGAATTGTTTTCACTTTTGGAAGTACTTTACATTGTGGCCATATTTTTCCCTACAGTCAGCAATAAACAGTTTGAGGTGTAGGGCTGGATTTCAAAAGACTGGGCCACATAGCACTGGCTGTCAACTGCTATGCTCTTACTATCCAAATCTGTTCATTCTGGCAGACCAATTAATAATTATAAAGAAGGAGGATGGATGTAGCCCAACAGTGAGCAAAATACAGTCCATTGTCACTGCCCGTAAGTAATCCAGACACATCAATGATAGATAAGATGATTCCATAACATTCTGTCTCACTAACTCTTATTGTTTTTCTCATAATCTTATCAGGACTTCTGTCATCCACTAAAATATTAACTGGTTGACAGTTAATACAACTCTATATATGCATCTTAGTTATTTGTGTTTATTCTGTTAGATAATCTACAGCAGTTAATACATTTTCTAGATAAGTAAAGTTCTTGATTTAATATTGTGCAATACTAGAAATATGGTATAGAATATGAGGCCATTAGAACCACTTGGTACCAGATATCACATGGGTATACCGTTTAGCATTTCCTAATTTTAAAGCACAGATTTCTGTGACTATCCTTTATGACAACATTAAGGTCATTCAGTAAAATAAAAGAAAATTTGGGTTGCATTGCATAAGTTGACATGGAGAAATATTGTACTGTGCAGGACAAATGCCTAGACTATTTAAAAAGGTATACTTGAAAAGTAGCTGTCGATATTATAGGGAGAAACAGGTTCCACAATGAAACAGAAAACTCCATGTATTATTGAAATAAAAAATGTACATTCTAAAACTACAAGTTATTTTCCATTCAAATCAAAAATCTCAAGCTGGTAAAACTTCTGCTGCATAGAGCGAAACAATAAAGTAATGCATATTGAAGTATGAAATGCTCAAAATAGAAAAAAGCAAGTTGTTTACTCAAAATATGAATAGTCAGTCAAGTAAAATTTTTCTCTAGGAGGGAAAAGTGACTACCTTAAAATCACAGGGATCACTCAGTCATTCCTATGGGAGTACTCACAGAGCAGATAAGTTCTGTGAAGACATGGGGTAGGGTTGTGTTATACGTGTGTTTACATGTAAGTCTGTATGGGTATGCATGAGGCTACATGAATGTGTGTATATTTTATGTTTGTGTGTGTGTGTGTGTGTGTGTGTGTGTGTGTGTGTGTGTGTGTGTGTGTGTGTGTGTGTGTGTGTGTGTGTGCACGCGAGTATATGGGTGAATGTGACTGAGTGTGATTGGGAGTAGTTTGTGGATGTGGAATGTGGGTATTGGAATTTCAGGGAGTGATTGCGTCTGTGCATGTGTGTATATGAGTGTTGGGGGATTCCTTTGTTAACATGATGCATGGGCTGCTAGGGTGAACACTAACATGGTTAGGGTTGACATCTTAGTGTTTGATTCATGGACATAGCAATGAAAAGCTAGTGTATTTCCCACTATTTCTGAATCACATTTTCTTACTGCCATGCTAATTGGCCAATCTGCATTTGTCAATTAATGTAAGTGGTGAGCATTTTACTGAATCCTAGCCACTGTTGGGTCTCTGATAAATAAAAGAGAGCTTATTACTGTTATTACTGACCCAAAGACAATGGTGGAACCTTTGATAAGCACTTTTGTAAGCAACAGATAGGCATAGTACATTTGCTGCTAGTCTGTCTTCTCACTACAACTTCTTGTTGTTCTATAACACACAGTTAAAACATAGTATGGCTCCAGATCTCATCCTAGGCAAAGATATAAATGAGGGTCTCCCTGGTATTTGGTTTGCACAAGATGTTTAATTTACCCTTAGGGGAAGGTCATGTTTCAGATGACTTGAAGAGATCCTTTGTTTAAAGGGACTAAAATTAATAGTGACTTTGATTATTGGGAAGACTAAAGCAGCAACACTGCTATTTTCAGTACTTTTTAAAAAATTATTATGAAATTACTATACATGATATATTTCAGAATATTTTTTTATAAAATAATAACTCTGATAAGCATTATATGTTTTTATAAGCCACGTAGCCGAGCATTAATTATTGGAATTTCAGTAACTATTTGAACTTATGCATGGTAATTTATCCTATCTAATTTATATGGGTCTATATTACAACTGCAAAAGTCCTAGTCAGCGAATACGGAATCATCGACACATATTACTCAAACCGCGAATACACTGAATGCCCTAAACTGCAAAATTCAAAATCTCGAACCGTCATAGTCGTCCAACCCCACCACGCATTACATACTACCTACCCAAACAAAATAAATAAACCACATACATACACTAATCAAAACCCTACTTCTAACCCTACACTAAACCTTACATACATTACTATCTATACACTTACCTTAACCTGCACCCTAACCCTAAGGTCCGTAACTATCGCACACTTACCTTACGGAGCTATACCCAAACAGAATAAATAACCCACACACATACACTTAACAAAACCCTACTTCTAACCCTACACTAAACCTTACATACATTACTATCGATGCACTTATCTTAACCCGCACCCTAACCCTAAGGTCGGTAACTATCGCACACTTACCTTATGGATCTATACCGCAGAAGGGCCAACCATGACGATTCGACATTTTGGATTTCGTGCTTCAGGATGATAAGTGTTTTCGTGGTTCGACGTATACGTGTTGACATTTCCGTATTCGGGTAAGTGGACCTTTGCGATTTCAATAGGAAACCAATTTATATATATTATCGATAGCTGGTAAGGAATGAGGTAAAACTTTATTTAATTTTGTGATCAAATAAATGGCTAGTTGACAAACAACAAAGATGTAATTTACTGGGTTATTATTTGGAAATGGCAACTTTTAAGGTTCATGGGTAGTTACTAGGCATGCAGTCCAGGAAGCCATTTAGAAGCCTAGCCCATTTTCCTTTAATCACTATCTGGCTGAGTGAATTGCTCAAGGCAGACCAGTGAAGGAGAAGAGATAAACCCTGTACCACATGAAACAGCTCAACTGCGGTGGTGGTGCTGCAGTAGCGTTGTCGCCTCACAGTTAGAAGTTGCCCGTTCGATTCTCAGTTAGAGTGTCTTCTGTGCAGCGACATGCATGAACGGGCGTTCCTTCATTGAAGGTTGTGCATTAGGCCCGGCAAGCCAGCACGTAAAACTCTACTGCCTATCATTAGCAGACCGGAGTTCCACTGTGGCGACCCCTAACCGGGAAAAGCCGAAAGACACAAACAAACCACATGAAACAGCTTATTAACAGTTTACAGCCTTAATCCTCTGTGCTACATGCCAGAATAACAAAGTTCCCTAGAATTCCAGTCTGTAACCAATTCTATTTATTTTTTCTCAGCCTTTCTGCTAACCAACCAATGTGTTGACTGCAAAACTGGTACAAAGTTTACTTCAGGCAATGATATAATAACTATTAATTAGTACCTAAAGGATGGCAGCCAAGAAGCAATGACATTTAGCCTTGATTTAACCTCAGTAGTAGCATGGTATTTGGTTGAGAACAATTTCTACAACAGATTCTTTTTTTAACAATAATCACCTTTTAGCTGTAAAATAAATACAATTTTGGATTTGATGGTACAGAATCTTTGAATACAGTGCAAGTTCTTTATTATATACATTATGTCGTTATTTGCGATAAACTGCTAATTTAAAAGATGAGTTAAGTTTTAAAAGACAAACAGAAGTTAATCTACATGGGTTAGTACAAAGGAAATTGACAAAAAAATCCCATCTCTTATGGATAAATTTTGCTGAACAAGGCTTTCAGTTCGGGTGCTGGAGGAGTTGGGTAAAGATAATAGAAATGAGCTCACCCATGGGGGGGGGGTGTCTTGGGATACTACATATGGTTGGGCACCACCTGCAGGAGACCAATAGAAGTAATCCAGTTTTGAGTAGTCTGCCATTACTCCAGTAGCTGGGGCAGCTGGAGTAGATATGCCACAGGGTGCAATGATGTGTGTGACTTCAAATGCATGCTCCACCATGGGTAGCATTTTCTTACCCAATTTCCTAAAATTCTGAGCCCCTGGGCTGCTTATATGATGCTCACCTCCTAATGCTACCTATTAATGTGGAGGTGTGATCCTTCAGGAAGATGCCATAAGGCACTCCTTCCCTAAAGAAGTGGTCCCACTTGTGATAAGGAATGCCAATCATTTCATTCATCTGCAGGAATGGGAGTAAACATAAGGGGGGGGGGGA
This sequence comes from Protopterus annectens, assembly GCF_019279795.1. Taxonomy (NCBI): domain Eukaryota; kingdom Metazoa; phylum Chordata; order Ceratodontiformes; family Protopteridae; genus Protopterus; species Protopterus annectens. Next base: position 374,233,142 of record NC_056728.1, on the reverse strand, counting down.
AGGATTCACAATAGTGTTTACTGGAGTATTTAGGAAGCTCAGTAGTGGAAGGAACAGGGGCAAAAAAACATTTTTTGTATCATTAGCTGTAATTCATAGACAAGTGCTGCACAGGTTTTAAGGAGGTCACTGCAAGACAAGCCACACAGCTAATAAGACATGTATTAGGCAAATAGGCAATGCATACAGCTGGAATTTTGAGCAAAAGACTACATAATTAAACAGTGATAATGGGATAGTTTGCTGCATGGAAGGGGCAAAGCTACAATGGCATTTGTGACTAACATGACAGAGGTTTCAGGCAAGGTATGGATGCACAGACAAAAATGCAAGCACACATATGCATATAATTGGGGAGGAAATGGGGTAGCAAAGAAAGTAGGAAATAGTAGAACAGCAAGCAGAGGGAAACAAAGACAGGTAACCATAAGGTATGAAGGGGGGAGGGTATTTATTTTGTTTAGGAACATCCTCATTTAAGTGTTACAAAAGAAGAGTAACTGAGGACGTTAGTAAGGGATGGATATAAATGGAATAGAGAAAAGATAAGGTAGCAGGGTCATACCAACAAGCACAGGACATAAACAGAATGCTCATAAAAGCTGGGGAGAACAATGGATGGACATATACATGGTGACATAATGTGTGGGACAGTGGACAATGAACAAGGAATGGGGAATGACACATAAGAGAGGAAAATACCAGGATGGAGATATGGTGGGGTCTTGGTCTGGTTGGATGCCTGGCCAATGCAGAGGACAACAAAATATCACTTAAGACATAGGCACACACATATATTAATAGAAAAAAAACAAACCACATCAACATTATTTTCCATTTGCATACATTATACATTACATATTTTTATGACAACTGTTTTTCAGTCCAATATTACATAAATCACTCAGTTTCTGCCTTCCCATTAACTTCAGTCCTCATCCTGAACATTATTCCTCATGTATTGTTCCCATAAGTTCCATATATTTCTATGAAGTTTGCTCCTTCTCTTTTCAAAAGATCCTTCTTCTAGTACTTTTATCTTATTTGTAATATTCAGTACTTCAAAAACAGTTGGCTTAAATTTATATTTATATTTCTGAGTAATTGCTTTTCTGACTGACAACAGAACTGAACTTAGTAATCCTGTACTATTGGCAAAATCTCCTTTTTCCATTCCCCTGTTGCTTAGTTCTTGGAATACTTTCTGCGACTTGATGAATATAATATTCTGTATGGTGTCTATTATTCTTCTTAAGTATCTACATCCAAAATCCCAATCTCTCCTTATGTTTTCAACTCCCCTTCCTGGCTTATTATCTTCCCTTTCCACTTTGAATTCTAGCCTTCTGCTTGAGTTATGTATATGAGCCTTAACTGTGTAGCTGTACTATATCCTTTCAAATCCCAATTTCCTTTTATCTTACTCACTAGCTATTAATTATGAAGATATTTCTGTCATCCATAATAACTCTTGATTAATTTCCACTATCCATTTCTTAAATTCATCTCTTTTTAGCAGGTAGGTGGAAAAGTGCCAGTATCTCATTTTTACTTCATCACCTTGAATTTGTATCATAGTTTTTATCAGTGCATCATCTAAAAGAGTTATCAAATGAATATCACATCTTTCAATTAAATGTACATGTTCCTGTCAAATATAATTTCTATCTTCTCTAATCCAGTTATTGAACCTTGGAGAATAATATGTACATCTTGTCTTAGATCCCACCTCTGAATTCACATCTTCTATACCAAATATTTTCATAAATTTCTTCAGAAATCTACACTCTTTTGTTACATTTTCTCTTCCACGTCACCCTGATACACCCTCACTATTACAAATCAAGTTCTAGTCCCCACATACAAGTAACAGTCCCTGCTAAAAGCTGATTATTCCTCCCCAAATTTTCATAAGCTCTGTAATAGTAGTTTTTGTTGGAATATAAACAGATGCAAGCATAATTCTCCTCCCTTGCCAGTAGCACCTTACTACCACAAATATAACATTATTGTCTTTTTCCCCTCTTCTATCACAATTGGAGCCCCTCTAGCAATCAGTATTGATACTGTCCTTTTGCTTTTTCCTTGCTATTCTGCTGAATATCCATCCTGAAATAATTTCTTTGTCAAATTCACATGCTCAATTCTTTTGAAATGTGCCCTGTAGCAAGGCTATTTGCACTCTGCTTTTCTTAATATAATTCAATACTATTTTCTTTTTGTCTATACCTGTAAGGTCATTTACATTCCAAGATATTACAGACAAAGTAGTCATTATGATAAAAAGTTATTGTTACCTGAATTCAAAATTTTCAGTATGCTGGAACTTGCCAGAGTAAAGTAGAGGTTTAAGTCATCTGCAAATGCTGAAAGAACAATCCTAGTGTTATAAAGTATCAGCACATGATGGAAGGTTTTCTGAGTAATAAATAGGAATAAAGGTTCAATGTATAAGTTGAAAAGGTATGGGGAAAGAAGGCATCCTTGACATGTTCCATTTTTAATGTTAATCCTTTCTGAGGTAGTCCTATTTATGTATAGTAAGGTACAGGCGTTAGTATAGAGTGTTTTAATGGCTTGAACAAAACTTATGGGTAGACTGAAATAAGGTAATACTGGGAGCAGAAAGGCTAAACTGAGTCTGTCAAAGGCTTTGGAGGCATCAACTGTGAGTGCAAATATGGGATTGTAGTTTAGGTTAGAAAGCTTCATCAAGACATCCAGTGTGAGCGTGTTGTCACAGGTTTGTCTGTATTGAATAAATCCTGATTGACTGGGTGATACAATCTGGAAAATAATAGGTTTTAGTCTGTTAGCCAATATTGTGGTGAATAATTTAATGTTCAAGTTAATCAAGGAAATGGGCTGTAGCTCTTGGGGTTTTTGGGATAGGCATTTTCTTTAAGGATGAGCATGGTTTTAGAGGAGTTAAAAGTGAACATCAGTGATGGTATTTTCAATAATGTAGTTAAATACATATAGTGGTACTTTGAATATCTTCAGACAGAAGGTCTTGTAAAACCCTGCAGTAAAATCATCTGGGCCTGGTACCTTATTGGGTTTGAGGTTGTTAATTACAGTTATTATCTCTTTTTGGGTAATAGGAGATGAAATACATTCTTTATGGGATTGTTCAATCTTAGGAAAATTAATTGGTAAAGGAATTGGATTTTCTCCTGTTCTGATGCTAAAGGAGTTTGGGCCCCATAAGTCTGTATGTAGAGCTTTTCAATAACTTGTACTATATAATTATTAGAAAAGTATGTCCTGCCTTGATATATTATCTTGGGCATGGTAGGAGTAGACTTCTTTTGGCTTATTAATCTTGCTAGGAGCTTAGAAGGGATCTGTGACCATTCCACGATGGAAATATGTAAAAAATTCATTTATTGGAAACAGAGAATAAGCTGCATAGTTATTCAAAAGTGCATATTTTGAACAAAGCATTACAACTTGGCAAATGGCATTTCAGGAAATGAGAACATCCCCCACAAACTGAGAGTTCTTTCAAGTTCCACCATTGGTAAAAAGCTGCACCCAAGAAGCATCAACAAACTGTTTTGCCAAAATTAAACACATCATCCTATATTATTAAGGCAGGTCATCTGTCTGATTCTCTCTAGGGAGTTCCTCCTGACCTAAAAAGTCCCACCTCGTCCTAAAGCAAAGATATAGCAGAACCCGGGAACTAAGAAAATTTAATATAGGTCCAGCATTTAAATACATTCTTCATACTGATCCTACCCACCATGCGTAAGACCTATAAAGATGTATATTTTCTATTACATTCCAAGTAATTGACTAGGATCTTGGTTTCATGAAAAGTCAGTTGTCTTATATTAAATAAATACAGGTCTTTCTGGAGAAGATTTAGCTGGTTTTCAGACTCTTGACTAAAGTTTGTTTGTAGTTCTGCTTCTAGTTTTATGATCCTATTCTTTATTAAATTTTCTTCAGCTTTGTGTATTTTTGTAATAAGTTACTTTATTAATAAGGACCCCTTGCATTGGTGCTTTAGTAGAGGCCCATTCAATATCAAGTGGAAGTTGGGAATTGGGCAATTCCTTTAAGAGAGCTTCCAGAATCACGTTAACCCCCACCTACAATGTCCTCTTTCACTAATAGGTGAAGGGTCAAAGTCCAATTGTAACTCATACCCTGGAAACTGGTTTTGTAAGACCAGTTAATAGTAAATGTGATTTCCAAATGGTCAGTGAAAAATCTGGACTCAACAGAAACATTTATATCAATGTTTAAGAAGAATTCGGAAATTAAGAAAAAAATAAATTCTAGACCATACTTTATGACAGTGTAAGTAAAAGTAAATTTATCTTTGGGTGATTTTTCCTTTTGGAAATTATATGGGTCAAATAATGCAAACTAGTTTTTAATTCTGCAATTGCTGTGGTGACATGAATATTATATGGCTTGTTCAAGTTTGATCTATCTAGTAAAGGATCTTGATAGGAGTTCCAATCCCCACCTAACATTAAATAGTGATTCTGGAAACAAGATGTTATCTTGTATAATAACATAATGAAATCCAGTTGTTTAGAGCAGGGGTCATATAGATTAAGTAAAAGAATAGGTCTGTCTGCATGCTGAAAATTCTGAATTCAGTTAATAACTTCTCAAAACTTTTCAACCATAAACTAAATATTGACAAATCTGCAAGTTTCCCAATCAGGTCAACTGACCTACTTCTTTTATAACCCCAGTCAACTGAAATCAAAGTAAGACACTCATTGAAATACTTAGGAATCTTCTTTCAGCAAGACCCTAAAAGTTGTATTCAAAATAATATCACAATTCTGTGGTTAAGCTTACAGCAAGACTGTAATATATGGAACAAGCTTTAGCTTCCTTTCCTATCCAAAGTGGTGATTGTTAAGATGAACATATTACCAAGGGTACTATATATCATCATAACCACCCAGATGATAGTACATAATAGTTTTTTAAAGACTTCATTCTACCCTAGCTAAATTCATGTGGTCTCCTAAATCAGTTAAACTTTCTTACCAAAGATTGATATGTCTTAAAGATAAAGGGGGCTAAACATTCCTGATTACAGATTATAATATGATATAATTAATAGTAGTAGATTAATATTGACAGCAGACTATAGCCCAAATAAGAAGGCATGGTCCTTTTCCTGGATAGACCTATAATATAATTATGTCAGGTCTCTTAATTTTAACCTCAAAGCCATCCCCTTTCTGAATAAATTGAGCCTGAAAAGATCCAAACTGCATATTTCCCTAAAGAACAATAGTATTAACTTACAAAATTTAATTGAATCATTGAACTTATCAAACACCTCCATTACCTTACTAACCCAAATTTAAAACTTAACAACACAATGCTAAACTTAAATAATTTCCCTTTTTTTAAAGGAATGCAGTGTACTTGATCTTTACCCTTTCTGAGGTCAATCCATCTCAGAGTTGAGAGTTTCACTAAATCTTCCTAAAAGTTATACTATCATCTTAAGACAGGTTAAAGAATTATGTTCCAAAATTCTTTTGAACCACAGTCTAGATGATAATGACATAAATACTTAGAAAGCTCTCTGGACCCTATTCTCAAGGAAGAAGAAAATGATCTCAAACACATGTAAACTAATTGTTGCACTTAGATTTCAGAACAAAATCCTGTTTTCCATGTACTTGACCAACTTAAATTCAACAATCTCAAACAACCAAATCATACATTCAATCCAATTAACCTCTAAAGCAATACCCTTTAAAAACTCAGCTACACCCAATTTATAATTATTAACAATGCATATATCACCCCTACTGCTGATAACCCCTCAATCACCGCTTTTTGTCCATACTGTGAACCTCAAAGAGCTGATCTTCTCCACATTTATTGGAGTTGCAAGTGCTCCTATAAACTCTGGTGTCCTCTGAGAGTTAAACTCCAAAAGATGGGTTATGAGAAATCTACCCTGTCTTGAGAATTTACTATGTTACATATACCTTCGCCTGATTTGACAAAGTTGCAAACCCACATACTTATTACATTATTTACTCTAATTAAACTCTATGTTACATTAAATTGGAAAGACAGATCCTTGCTCACTTGGAGAGGATTTAAACAGATGACAATTAAATACCTGTCAGCCCACAAACTTCTAATAGCCAATCATAAAGCCTACCCACACTTCATTGAATACTGGAAGATATTATTCGATCTCATCTTGCAATAACCTTATTACAAGTGTTATCTTCAAATAAGAGTTCAGGTTTCTTTACCCACTTTATTTAACATTTGTTTACTGGGAAATTCTGACTTGGAACAAAGCCAATTTTCAGCAGAGGCCCAGGAAGAAACTCTCCAGATAGATGTCTGTGAAATGTGGGAGAAAACTGGAGCACCCATAGGAAACCCACACGAATGCAGGGAGGACATGCAGGCTCCACACAGAAGGCACTCCAGATGAGAATTGAACCAGAGAACCTCTTGCTGTGAGGTGACAACACTACCGCTGCACTACTGCACCGCTCCACTTTCCCCTTTTTTTCCCCTTTTCCATTCCTATTTTTCCTGGGAAGGCCCATAACTATTAACTTATCTTTATCACTCTACACAAACTTATTTATTAGTTATGCTCAAGTAAAAAATAGTTTTGTAAATAATTTATTGTTGTTTAACTCTTTGATTTTATACTTAATGTTCATACTGAACAATATTGATATGTCACAGTGTAAGCTACTGTTGTATTAGTTATTTTCTGTACATCAGCTATTTAAATATAATAAAGAATATGGGGAAAAACTATTGTTACCACTTATACATGACAGTTATTTGAATGTGTATTTCAAACTTTTGTCTTGTATGCACACAGTAATGTCTTTTATACATTTGTTTCTTCTGATCTCCATTTGAACCTGTCATGTTTCTCAAGACTTTTTGCTTTAATAAAAACCCTCAACCAAAAAAACTAAATATTGTTTCAAAACAATCCCATCATCTATTAACTTAGAAGAAACACACAAAACTATGTAGTTTTAGCAAATGCAGTTTAACCTTCCAGACAGGAACAATTGCCCCAAATTGACAGCTGCAGCACTTAGTATGCATTCTTAATTATGTACAGTTAAGATAGTAGAAAACAGTGTTTATGAAAAAGACTTACATCACATTTCAGCCTCTCTGTCCTGAACCTCTTCATTCCACTAGTGAAGCTGGTCAGAGTGGTATTACGCTAAATCACTGTACCTATGTTGGCATTGCTCACCATAATGGGTGATAACAGTGGCATCACTAAGCATTCCAGCCAATTTATGCCAGGTGTCCACCTTTTGTAATGGGGATTCATAACCACCAAGCAGGCATTCCCTGAAGTTCCTTTTCAGGAAGAAGAGGAAATCCTGTCCTCACTGATACATTACGATGAAGCACTGCAGTTCCAGGACTCCACGAAGAGTCATGGACACTTAATTAGATTCACCCGAGGAATAAAATGATAGCCCTGTGCACATAGTCACACATTTGAGAATCACATGTCATGCAACATAGTCGTAGACAAAGGTGCTAATGCATGGTGTAGTATTGCACGGCAGGATTAGGACATGCCCATACCACTGTACCATGGTGCTATTGGCATACACCTGCCATCTGCAGGAATACTCAGGTCACTTGATGTGTGTTCACTGTGATGAGCACAGCTCACATGACCACTATAGTAACTGGCTCTTGTTTGACTGATATAAAGCAACAATGCCATTTTGAGCAAAACTACTCACTACTGTATAATTGTGAAATAGAAGAAGTTTGGTAAAAATATTTGCATATGTGAAGGTTCCCAAAGTTAAGAAAAGAGTTCTGCATGGTAAAGAACCTAAGTGACAGTAAGCCCTATTGTGGATGTCATGGAGAGTAAAGTATATGTCAAGTTGAATGTGAAACTGAGAACCCATGACACTATCATGGCAGTATACCATCTGCTTGTCCCTGGGAGGGGTACAAACTGTGACTATTAAAAACCATGAGAAGAATATGACACAGGGGGATGGGGGCTGTAAGTTGTGGTATGGCTATAGTATGCAAATGGGGGAGCTTGTGCCTGGCATTAACTGTAGCTAGGAACCAGGTGCATAAAGGAGGGGGTGGCTGTGGCCAAAGGTATGTGGATCCTACAGTGCACCTTACTCATCCACTGATTGACACAGTCATAGGTATACTGCTAATGGCATGGCTGTTTGAGGAAGGCAACACCTTGAAAACTTCATTAGCTAGGAGAATGAAATGCTACTGCAGGCCCTCAGCACACATCACGTGCTTCCTAAACAAAGCTGCCAGTATGAAGCATTATCAGAACCAGATTTGAAAGGGGTTTTTGCAGTATGTGAATAATGTGAGCAACCATAATAGGTCTCTACAACAGGTATGACAAAGGGTTACTCCATGAAAAAGAAAAGGCATCGGACATTGGAATATACAGGTCCATTGCATGGGATGGACAACCCATAATGAAATTGTTCATAGAGGCTGAGGAATTTTGGTGCCAGTTGTCTGATCCTAATACCTGGAAGTGGCTTGGATGTGGTATCTAGGCTGACACCAACCATCCATATCTTAATAGGGGAAACACCAGGTTAGTGATATCGAATACAGTATGGTATAGCATACTTTACTATATATTTGAAGAAAAGTATTGACCAAGGCCACCTGCATATCTCTCCACTTGCATGACAAGTTATATCTGTCAACATACACTATAGCTGTATTTTCATATATAACAGTATCACAGGAAATTATACAGTCATGTGTCTGTTGGCTGGCAATGTTGTCATGTGTATTCATGCTTTCCCCAGGTTCCACTGATAGAGGGTACAGCACAACTAAACAATGTAGGGCTTCTGGTCGCAGCGCACTTGTGGTTGACAATAATGGTGACATGTAAGTGACACAGTTCAATGTCACTCTCTTTCATGATTACAGAGGCCCCTTTAGAGGTATAAGCTGAGCATACGACCTCACCAATACATGACAGACATCCTTTACCTGGGAGTCCCTCACAGGCCTCACCTGTTTCCTCAGCCCACACAGCATGCCAAATATACACCATCTCTGAGGTGGGTATACCCCATCATAGGGAAGAGACACGAGGTGATGGAGGGCCATTATGACTCCAAGTCTGTTTCTGCTATGGCTACTATACTTGGCGTTAATGAGTAGATTTGCAGGCCAGTGAGCTCCATGGCTTGCAAGATAAGGTGAAAGACAGAGACAAGGAGTATAGTGTTACTGAGATTACTGATAGCAAGTGCTGCCTCTGTGGGTACTTCTACAAAACATGTTACAGCTGCCATTCAGACTGGCTTCACAGACCATGCTGTCTGTGGCAGTGGGTGGGTTTGAATACAAGCTGGTCAGGCAAAGGCTTTTCCAACCCAGACTACGCAGACCACTGGTGTGACAACATCATTGTCATCTGAGGACACATAGCCTGCAACACCTAGTCATGGGAGGTCTTAGTGTCATGGGTTGTGCATCTTCTCTGAATCAATATTTATGCTGCCTCAGCAGGTTGCTGCACCCCTTCCCTGTTACCTGTAGGCACATAGACTGCCATCTCTGTCCATGGCTGTTGAAGTTAACACAGTGGACACCTCCAGTTGTTGCATCATAGCAACTCATCTCCACGGGTGAAGGATATGGACCCTGACTGCTGTAACCCCCCCCCCCCAGTGTACATGGCTACCATTTTCACTTTCCATTATCCTACCCCATGTTATAGTGTTGTAGACACCTGTCATTTTGTCCTCTAACCTGTGCAAATGATGATGATGATGATGATGACAATGATGACTGTGTTCTATCAACCTCTAAAATTTGTGGATGTGGTGATGCCTGATACATAGTGTGGCCAATCAGTGCACTGCCTCCCTTAGCCTAGGTGTGATTCAACATGCTTCATTTTATTTGCTTGAACATGTATGACCCTTAGCTGTGGGCCATCTGCTATCACTTAGCTGGTGCTGTAATGCACTGCATCCCCATCTCTTCCTTGACTGTAATACTGCTACTGCATGTTCCTTTCCTGAGTCAACACCCTTCTCTTTTGCTATGACTGGTATGGAAGGCACTGCCCTAATGTTCACTTGCTGCTTCAGTTGTTTGCACAATGCAAATGTAACATAGTACACACTGCAAATATCTTGCTATAGATGTCTGGACTATATTGCAATACCCCTCCTAAGTTGTCTAGACTTTGGAAGCATCTCTTAAACAGTCGGAATACATATTCTTCTATATTTCATATTTCTGCATGGGATGTATTACGGGCCATGTCCTGTATGGATTGGGGAGGTAAGTATGAGGGTCAACGACCAGGGCTGTAGAGTGTATTTGGCATCACCTGTAACACAACAAACAACATATCATATGTGGCTTGCTCCATTTTTGCATGGTGCCTATATGTACAGACCTGTTTATTTAGCGTGTGTGTGTGTGTGTGTGTGTGTGTGTGTGTGTGTGTGTGTGTGTGTGTGTGTGTGTGTGTGTGTGCGTGTGTGCGTGTGTGTGTGTGTGTGTGTGTGTGTGTGTGTGTGTGTGTGTGTGTGTGTGTTTGTGCATATACCACTCAGATAAGTCCCTTCGCAGTAACTTCTGTTATAGGTTATATGTGAGCTAAATGTGAGAATCATGTGAATTCACCAGGGTCCATTGACATCCCAAAGACATGCTGTAGGTGGATTGGACACTCTAAATTGGCCCTAGGTATGAGTGTGTGCGTGTGTGTGTGCCTTCCGTGGAAGGTTGGGTGCTGGGCTGGCAACTCGACACTATAAAAAACTCTACTGCCAATCATGAGCGGACAGGTGATCCGTTGTGGCGACCCCTAACCGGGAAAAGCCGAAAGAAGAAGAAGAAGATTCAGAGGCTTAGTACAATAATAAAGGCAGGTCCCTACCTAAAGCTTTGAAAGAATCAGGAGGCTCATGAGGATAAGATAAATTAGTATTAGCAGTGTCTTTTGAGTTCACAGTATCATTAAAGCAATCAGCACCTGCCATGACCATCTTAATTAAGATTTAGGTGTAATTGGTTTTAGTTTAGAGAATACCATCTCTTCTAGTAAGATTAGTGAGAAGGGTCCACATCTGGCTTATCACAGTTGAACTTGCCCTGTGAACGGATAGTTTTAATTTATTTTTCAGTGTATCAGAAGTGTGAGTGAGTTTTAAACGGACAGAAGTATTTCTAATGGAAACAGTTTTAAATTCCTGGAATTCTAAGTGCAAGTGCTGGAACAGCAAAACTGAATGTGTAGAAATGTGAGCTCACATATAGCAAATACAGGCTCACATTGCCTTAAGGTACTCCTTTTTCTCTGAGCTACACTGATGCTGGAGTTAATATTAAAGGAAAACAGCAATTGTTGACATTCATTGTTCTTCTGTAATTTTTGTTTTGCATTTCTAGGAGTCATAATTACAGGTCTCAGAATTGCAGTAGAGAGCTACTCATATTCCTTGTGATTCTTCGTACTGTTAGAGTTACGGGATTTATTAACTGCATGTGTTTGTTGAATAAGCTTTTTGCTTTAACAAAGTTTAACAAAAATGTCAGCATGAGATAAACTGCATTGGTTGGGGCCCTCTTGGAATGGTTCTCCAACAACTGCAAGATGTACTAGTGTCTATAACCAGCTACTGGATAAGTGATCTTTCTCAGGGCTCCCTGCTGACTGCCTGCTATTTTCCTCTTATTCCTTTCTTTTGCAGTATTTTGAGTTCTTACCTGATGTGTTTTAAATACAAAGATGTGCACGCGCAACCCCCCCAACCACACACACACACACACACACACACACACACACACTGTAGATATATAGTTATAGATAGATACAGATATAGGTCCAGCTAGATAAATGCATATATTTGTGTATGTGTGTATATACATATTTAAAGAACTTTTTTCCTGTCTAAAATCCTTCTGGCAATTTTCATTTGCTTCTTATCTCTTTTGCAGATCATTTCCTTACTTCTACAATCTCTTGTTTGTTAGATCCAGGGTGGTGGTGGAGTAGTATGGTGTGTGCCCCTTTAAGAGTCAGACTTTACTGCTTGGAATACTGAAGCCTCCCTCAATAGAAGTGCATTATTAGGCCATTATCAGGCCAGGTGTGGCCCAACATTTGTAAATTTCTAGATCTTCCACTGTATCTCTTCCCTCCCCTCCACCCCTGCAGTGTAAATGGTTTGCTGTCTCCTTACTGTTTCATGATGTTATTGTTTAACTAAGCTGTTTTTTTCCTTTTAGATGTTTACCTATTTTGCATAATAGAGTCCCACATGCCTGTTTGTATAGCTGTATTGATGCATTCCTATCTCCCTTCCTCTGTCTTCCTTTCTTTCCATCCTAACATTGTGTTTTACTTTGTCTTCAGTTTACTAAACTCTACCTTTCTGTAGTTCCAAAGTACAACTTTTGTTTTCTTTTTTTCTGTCTTTTGCCCAGAGTTGGAAGTAAATAAATGTTATTTGCATTGCTGTTCACTAGTAACTCCCCAACCTGAGGTCATTCCATTCTCTTTTCATGGGAACATTGTCAAGGATCCTTTCCTTTTTTCTGGGTTCCTTAACCTTTTGCTTAGTCTGTTATCTGTATTGCCTTAGCTATGTCAGACTCCCTTCTGCCTGTGGAAATTAGGATGCCTCAGATAGTCACAGAAAGGCCTAAGTTTCCATGAGTTACAACCTTTTTTGCCCAGATCATCCCTTTCTTCTCTACAGACATCTGTTTTCCCCTCTGTATTTTGGGTTGGATGGATGGTACACTGTGTCTATTCATTCATCTCCATTCCTCTGCCTTACTGTTAGTGCATGCATTCCAGTCAGTGTTGTTTGCTATTTGTATCTTGAGTCTCCTCATTCAGTGTTCTGTTACAGTTGCTAATATAACCTTCTCAAATGATACTATGACTATAGCTTGTTTATGTTTTTACATGATTTGTGACATGTAATAAATTAAATAAAGCTATATGTCCTTGTTAGTGCATGTAAAGAAGTTTGATAAGCTTTAATAGCCATGAAATGTGGATTCCTATTTGCCAAATTATTATTTTACAAATCATCACTGCTAGCCAAAATGAAGTAACAATGCCAGCATTTTCAGAGGTAATAAAGGACAGAAATGCAAACTGGCTGGATATATTGTTTTGCAAAGAGGAGGGGATAGGCACCTTTATATCCCCCAGATGGTATGGATCATCACGGTGACTACTGTATCCATACTATCCTAACTAGATACTAACACTTTGAAGTTACACAGTATCAGGGAAAAGGAGATTGTTCTGTAACTCTTGTTTACCAATTTAGCAAAATGCTGACTCATTCATTTCATTTTGGTCAGTAGTGATACAAATTGTGATGTCTGGCATGGTAGTACGTATCCATAAAACTGAATATATCCTCTGTTCAGGTATGCCTTATCAAATTGATCCTCCCTTGTTTAGCATACATAGGTTCATCTAATAAAATAATGTTTATTTAAATGTTACTGTTTAGTTAATCCACTCAGTATCTTTGCATGATTTTATTATGGATACTTCTGCTTAGTCTCAGGTGGATATAATTCACTTTTGGATCATATGGTACTAAACCTTGGGGTCACAGCCTTGCTGGAAATGGACTGAAACAGTGGGGATTGTTAATTTTGTATACCCTGATCCCAAAGTGTTATCATTTGCACATCATACGTTTGATGGTGAAGTCACTGTATAAGATGGAGCAAGGCAGTGCCAATGCCACACTTTATAGGATGGGACCCTAAGATGAGCTTTCTGAAATTTTAGCCCCAAACATATTGGTAGCTAGTAAGTTCATCAGATGGCCTTTAGAATAGAAAACATTTACTTATAAGCTTTAGATTTTTCAGCATTTTAGCCTTTAGTTGCTTAAAATGCTATCCATGTGGTTGCACCTTATAAATGGAGACAACCACCACTAGCCATTTCATTCAGATGGAGCAAGAAGGGTACTAGGATCAATATTCTGTGAATATGACTCATAAATGGTATAATTAGTTCTCAGTATTTGTGTTCATCATACCACACTGGTGAACTATCCTGTTAAACAGCATCATGTTACTATTCAATTCTGTTCTGAAAGTTTATTTTACACAACTGTAAAAGCTTCCTTTGGGACAATATGCCTTGTGAAAATTCTGTTACTTTGAACTAAGACCTTAAAATATGTTATTTTAAAAAAATTAGTTCCAGAACATCCTAATTTTTAATTTCTTCACACTATCTTAAAAGTAACCATTAAATTCATAGGTTCATAGGTTAGTACTAGGCTATCGGCCCTAGGGCCAATGCAAGCCTAGCCATAACAATTCCCTGGCTATTTCTTCCCACACTATTTACTTCCCTGGACCCCTGTCTAGCAGGGTGACTGACGTGATCCCCGGGGTGAATTTCCTTTCTACCATCCAATCATCAAGGTTCTTTTTGAAGAGGGCCAAAGAGGCACTCTGCTTGACATGTATGGGCAGTCTATTCCAGAGTCTGGGGAGTCCCTGGGTCAGGAACGTATCCCTCCAGCATGTTTTGGTTATTGTGATGACAAGGTTTAGATCCTTGGAGCATGTGGCTCTGAGGGATTGAGATTTCTTTAAGTGTAGCATGTCCAACAGTTCAGAGTTTGACATGGCCTTGTATGTTAAGCAGAGATCGCCTCTGAGTAGACGGTATGCGATAGAGTATAGCTGGAGTTTTTTAAGGTGGTCAGCGTAGGGCATCTGCTTTAGGCCTGTGATTCTTTTAGTGAGGTATTTCTGCAGCCTTTCTAGTTGTTGCAGATGTCTTGAGAGGTACATACCAAATGGGGCATTGTATTCTATAACAGGTCTAATGAGGAATGAGTACAGTGGGACAATGACCTCCTGTTTTCTGGATGAAAAGCCCTTAGTGATGAGATGTGCCACATAGAAGGATTTCCTGACTGTTGCGGCAATATGGTTATCGAAGGTGAGATCACTGTCCACCTGTGTCCCTAAGTTTCTTATCACACTTTCGGTGTTTAGTGTACTGCTACCTATGTGGTAATTCATGGGTACATGTTTTTTCCCCAAAGGGGATAACTATACATTTCTTCCCATTGAGCTTGAGCCCATGGCTCTGGTACCAAGCATCTGTTTCTGTAAGGCCCTTTTGTAGGTATCTACATAATTTGGGGATTCAATAATGGCTCCCAGTTTGCAGTCATCTGCGAACTTTGTTACCCAGAGTCCCTTAGTGTTGGCCTGTACTTCAGAGAAGTAGATGCCAAACGAGCAGTCCCAGGACTGAACCCTGAGGTACTCCACTTGTCACTTGTCTGGAGCTGGATTTGGAGTCGGCTACTTTTACAGTGTTGGTTCTGTCAGTAAACCAGTTGACAACCCATTGAGTGACGTAGGCATTAATGCCCAGCTTAGTAAGTCTATCTATGATTCCAGAGTGGGGGATGGTGTCAAAGGCCTTGGCGAGGTCCAGATAGGCTGTGTGGACCAGCTTACCCTCGCCCACGGCTCTGGAGACTGATTTGAAGAAGTCAATCAAGTTCAGGAGACAAGATCGGCCCTTCACGAACCCAAACTGGGTGGGGTCCAATGTTTGAAGGTTGCCAATGTGTTTGTTTATAAGTTCCATAATAATACGTTCCATGGCCTTGCAGATCAGGCTCGTCAGACTGATGGGGCGGTAGTTCCCTTGTGGAGTGGGATAACGGTAGCTGTGCACCACTCAGTGGGCACGAAGCCTGAGGTGAGGCTATGATTAAACATGACACTTAGTTGAGGTGCCAGTTCATTTTGTAGTTCATGTAGTACACAGGCGGGGATGTCATCTGGTCTCATGGATGCTGTATTCTTAGCTTTGGACAGTGCATTTTGTACCTGTGTGGCAGTTATTACTGGAATTTGGCAGTCTTCTGGTATTGAGATGGGCCGTTTAGGGAGTGAGAGGGGGGTGAAGTTGGCACTGAATCGATCTTCCAGGATATTGGCAATATCCTTGGGATCAGTATATTTAATGCCATTCTGTTGCAGCTCAGAGCAGATCTGAGCATTACTATTTAGATTCTTGACATAGTTATAGAATGCCTTGTGGTTGTCTTTGGAATCTTTGGCAATTTTATTTTCATAACTAGCTTTGGAGGATTTTATGAGGGATCTCAGTGTCTTACTGAGGCTGGTAAGGGAGTTTTTTGCATCCTGAGATTTTCCTCTTTTCTGCAACAGTATCTTCCTTTTTTTGTAAAGTTTGTTTATGGCAGGGGACCACCAGACTGGCCTCCTTTTTTTGGAGGAGAGCATCTTAGTTCTATTTGGGATGGCATGATTCATGCATGAGTAGATGTGCTCGTACAGTGCCTAAGTGTAGGATTCAGCAGTTGAACTTTCAGTTCCCATCTGCATGGCTGTCATGAAGTTTGTAACTTCTGACTTGAGTAGCATGAAGATGACTTTGGAGAAGTTTTTTATTGAGGTTTCCTTGCTGGAGGGTGGGGGTGGGATGTGGATGTTAAGGGTGATTAGCTTATGGTCAGACCTGACCAACGAGGGGGTGACCATAGGTGTGGAGCATCAATTTCCCATGTTGGTAATGACCAGGTCTAGGATATTGGAGCCCCTGGTGGGACTATGGATTAGTTGATCCAGGGCATTGGAATTTATGAATTCCAAGAACCGTTGGGCAAAGGTGTTGTTACATGAGTAGTTTTCCCAGTTAATGTCAGGGTAGTTGAAATCACCCAGTATTAGGGGGTTTGGTTGTATCTTAATATTTTCCAGTATGTTTAGAAAGGTGTAGTGAGAATCTTGGGGCATGATGGGGGATCTGTAGCAAGCTACAATTTGGATTGCAGTCTTACCTAATGTTAGTTGCACCTGGAGAATTTCAGATGCATTGTGTTGGGCAACTAGCCTGGTGGTGTGAATATCCTTGGCGAATATGGACAGTCCTCCACCTTTAGTGTTTTAGTCCTGGTTTGGTGGCCGAAAAGTGTGATAAGAGTTGTAGCCTGGTATTGCATGGGTGCTTTCTGGAGCCTTGAACCAGGTCTCAGTTACTGCACAGATATCGATGTTCTCCATTGTTAGGAGTGCCTCGAGAGAATGCATTTTGAGGTTTAGACTTCTAGCACTGAGTAGCATTATCTTCAGAATTTGCATGCTTGTACCTGTTATGGTGGTGGTTTTGTCCTTTGAACTTTGCCTAAAAAGGCACTATAGAGGTGGCAAGAGCCTTAGCCAGTAACCTGAATCCCAGGGGCGACAGGTGCAGACCATCTCTGGCAAAGCATTGTGGTCTGTCGATCATGTCGGCCCAGGCAGACAGATACTGGATCACCATTGAATGACACCAGAAGCTTAGCCAATTGTTGAAGTCAATCATTTTGTTCTTATATTGTGGTATCATTCTGGGCGAAGGCAGGATGCTACTCAGGGCTAGGGTCATACCTGCCTGGGCCACATGATCCAAGAGCTCTTCCATGTCTCTTTTCAGGTAGTCCAGGGAGATACGTCTCAAGTCATTCACTCCAACATGGACAATGAGTCATATTTGTACTTGTTGTGGAGTGACTTGAGTGCATGCATTATGTGGTGGATCCTGGCACCCGACAGGCAGCTGACTGTAATTTTCTCCTTGTTCATCCTGGTGAGTGGGACATCAGTGTGCCTGACTGTAGAGTCACCCATGACTAAAGTGTTAGGTACGTTGTCTTGCCTTAGGGGCTGTTGCTGGGTGGCACACTGGTGTTGTGAGCTATGTGACACTTTGGTTGTGATTGGTGTTTGTTTGAGTTTCAGCTTCGGAGGTCTTTGTTGCTTGGGCAGGTTACAGTTAAGGACCTCCGCATATGTGGATTTAATTTTGCTATGTGTGGGTGTTGATGGTGTGGGTTTAGAAGGGCTATGTGTTGCTTGAGGTGTAGTGTGGGTGTTAACCGTCTCCTCTTGACTGTCTAGCGCAGTCTTGGGTGGAGAGAGCTTTGCTTCCAGTTTGGCTATGTAAGTGCATCTCTCACAGGTTGTAGTGTTGGGTGGTGCATCTCTCACAGGTTGTAGTGTTGTAGTGTAGGGTTGTCTGTGTACATGAGGTAATTGCTGCATTGCCCCAGTATGCCCAGATTTACCAAGTGAACAGGAGAAATCACTGGAAGCCGACCTTTGTACATGCCTGGTTTGGTGCTTTTTTGTAAAGTACAGGAACTGTTTTCCCTTGCCTAAGCAAGGTACTTTGCAATTATAGGCTGTTTAGTGCCTATGATTAATTTCTCCTTATTAACAAGGAGAGTGGAGTGCTTGTATCAGTTTAAGGCTTCCTAGTGCTTTCCAGCAGGTATTAGAGCAAGCGCTAGACACAGGGATGCTTAAAGGTAAGATGAAAAAGAAATGGTTTATCCTAAACACTGCAGTGTGCACTAGATGAGTTAGATGTGAAAGTAGGTAACTTAAGTTTTACCTGTCTAAAAAGTTACATTTTAGTGGAGAGTCACTGTTTTTAAAACAGCAAGATAGATTGAAAGGGGGTGGTCACTTTTGTATTCTGGTACTATGGAATACAGTAGGATGGCCAATAAATTGAAATGGTTGAAGTGAAGTGATTTAACAAAATGATAATGTTGTGCTTACTCACACAAGCCAGTGAAAGCAGAGAGGAAATGAGATAATATGGTCAAATTAACATAAGAGGCAAGCAACTAGAAAGACAGTGGTATATAAGAACATGACAGTAAACGCGTGGGGGGGGGGGGGGTCGGAGAAATTTCTGCCTGACTTACAAGAGGCAGAGCTGTGGTCTCTTCTGAAGTTTTAATATGCAGTTAAAAGCAGAATACAAGTAAAACACAAGGCAAAGAAAACAAATCACAGTATTCAAAATATAAAAAGGCAATAAAGTAATACAAAATATAACAAATAAAAAGCAAACTAACCTTTGCTTTAATTCAGTGCTGACAGATGTTTGTTTTTCTTTGTTATTGTAAGGGTTTTGGATAAAGAATGATTTGGTACCTTAAAAGTCATACATACATATATATATATATATATATATATATATATATATATATATACACACTATATACATATATATATATATATATATATATATATATATATATATATATATATATATATATATATATACTTTGGAAGCTCGAAATATAAAAACATCAAACTTCATATGGTTTAGAACATAACACTGACGTTTTGAAAGTTCAAAACTTCAATAAAAGAAAATAAATAAAAACAAAATTTTTTTTTCATTTATGCAGGGGGAAGCCTGCCTGTACCCCTCACACTCCCAGCTAATGAAATATACCAACTCCGAGGTTGCCCTACAGTGAAGAGAACAGTAAATTTCCTGTTCTGCGCTGTACAGTGATCTCCATTTAAACTGTTCGAAGTTTCAGAACTTTGATGTTATGGTCTCGACCATTTGAAGTTCAAAGTTTTGAAATTTCAAGCTTCCAAAGTAGACCCATATATATATATATATATATATATATATATATATATATATATATATGTGTGTGTGTGTATATATATATATATATATATATATATATATATATATACATATATATATATAGAGAGAGAGAGAGATAATGGAATTTTGTAAATAATTATATGTCATTTGCGATTATCAACATGATCTATATAAGATGCTTGTGTTACAAATATATTAGAACTGTATGTCATGTGTATATCAAACTGGCTTGTACAGATATGAGTGTTAAAAAGGTATTTTATAAAGTGTTTGTGCTTAAAATGTAACCACAGTGTGCCCTACTGGAAAAGAACAGAAATGTACATGCACTATTGTGACTGTTTAAATGTATATATTTTAACAGTAGAAACTGTAATACAAAAGGTTAACTTCAGAAAAATAACTGAAATTAAATTACTTTAAGGCTATGCCATAAAGTATGGTATCTTTCAGTTTCAATGCAGCAAGGAGGTACAATCCCCCGGATTCACGAATCCACCGTGTAAGACTAAATAAGTCTTACTCTGAAACTGCAGTTGAACGGTATGACGTCAGTGTGCCATGCATATTCATGAGGGCACGCTGACTCCACTCCAAGTCCAACACGGACCGTGCAGGAAGGCAGGGGGCATGTCTGACTGCCGAGCAGTCCAAAGGTCCACGCCCCTGCAAGTGTCTGAATTGTGAAATGTCAACACACATGAGTGAGTCCGCTCAAATGTCTACGTACCCAACACTACACTCCCTCACATTGTAAACCCCCAGTACAGTTATGAAAAGTAAAACTTTAATTTTTTTTTCTAATTCCCGATATAGCTGCCCGTATTTGTACATGTGTGCGCGGGTGTGCCCATTGCTTAGCTGCAGTTAGCAATCTCGACATTGAAGAGCATAATAAGGAATGTTTATGTAAATTAAGTCAAATAGCAATAGCATAGTGGTAGAGCATTTGCACAAAGAGGAGGCATTCACGGTTTGAGTCCCACCACTCCCCTTTCTCCTATTTTATGTTTTAAATTGGTATATGAAATAATTCCTGACATATATGATTAACATTGTACTAAAAAGCATTGAAATGGCCTATGCATCAGTGAACAAAATGTATATTTATAAAGGATCCAAACATATAATTGCCTGCAGTTAAGCAACGCTTTACCCAGCGCAATATAGTTGCCCATAATTAAGCAGCGCTTTACCCAGCGCAATATAGTTGCCCATAGCTAAATAGCGCTTTACCCAGCGCAATCGGTTTGCGCTGAGGTGCGTGCCGTGCCAACCAGCACACCGTCGGGCAACGTGGAGCAACGTAGAGCAAAGTTGCCTAAACACAGCCACACCCACTATCCTGTCTGGACAGTAGTAAAATAAAAAGCAGCGACAAGGTTCGAACTCAGGACACTATGCACCATAATCAAAGTACTGAACCACTAAGCCATGACAGGTTAGGATAAGCAGCCACTGTTAACATACATATACTTATAAATGGTAGATTAACCATTGCTAAGCAGGTCTGCAGTCAGCCGAGAATTTTCAAAAATTGCCAATCACAAAAAAATGTGGGAAATGCGGCATATTTAAGCCCCATAGGTGGGATTACTCACCATAACTGATTGTAGCTCCCATCTGCAGTTAGAATGGCTGGTGCTGGAGAGGGTACTCGCTTTCGAGCGCAACGCTGGGGCATCGAGGAGTCAAAATACATGGTTTGGCTCCTTGTCCACTGTCATGAGTCAAGACTCCTGCGGGGCCAGTTCCAAGGGACGGAGTACAAAGCAGAGGCTTGGAACTGGTTAGCTCATGATCTCACCAGTGCCACAGGCATTCCCCGGACTGGTGAGCAGGTCCGTCACCACCATGCAGACCTGAAGAGATGGAAGCAGGACCTACTGAACCAATGGATACAGGAGGCCCGTGACATGCAAGATGCCCCACTACTGAGTAGGTAGCCATAGAATGCAGTATGTAAGACATGCTAATTTAGTCTATATAATGGATAGGTATGTCTCAATATCCCTTCATTTACTTCACAGCTGCAGGTGTCCGTGCTGCGAATCAGCAAGCCTATGCAGATAGGCTGCTAAGGCTGCGCCACCAGGCAGGTTAGTAATTATTCTGCATGTATTGTTATATAAAATAGGTGAGAGAGCCTGAAAGAAAGTGTTGTAGCCCAATAATGCAGCCATAAAATGCCCTGAATAATTCCTCTGCATGTACTATTATATAAAATAAGTCAGAGAGTCAGAAAAAGAGTGTAGTAACCCATTAAGAAAGGCAAAATAAGTCTGGAATAATATCTCTGCATGTACTATCATATAAAATAAGCGAGTGAGCCTGAAAAAGAGTGCTGTAACCTATTAATAAAGGTATAATATGTCTTGAATATGTCTTCCATATGCACTGTAATATCAAATAAAGGAGAGAGCCTGTAGAAAAGTGTGTAATGTAATTAATAAAGGTATAATACTTGGAGTGTGTCTGTGTCACTTACTTTGAAATGTTGTTGTACCCTTGCATTATACAAATAGTACTGTTGTAATAGGTGCTGACAACCCACAGTTGGGCAGTCCCATATAAAGTGGATGACGGAAGTGCCAGTAGCTGTGAAGCATATATACAGTCCTCAACAGTCAGTTAATGGCTGGCATGCATAAGTAAATCTGGCACACGAGTAGCTTGTTAATGTGTTCCCCAGAAATGTGAGTGTGCTACATGAAATGTAGGGTTCTGTAGAAATTTAACTGAAAATGTCACGTGAACACATCCAGATATGTAGATATAGAAATATAAATAAAATAAATAACTATGTAGCAGTAACATCTGCATCTTGGACAGTTAGTATGTCAGATATAGGTCAGGTATATAATGAACTAGTCAAACCCATTACACAACCTAATGCATGTTGCCAAGTGTAATAATACATGTAGGGGATATACACCTGCAGTCAATAGGAATGTTGTGTAGATTAAAAGTACTTATAAGATGTTAATTGAGGTTTCTTTCTACACCCTACTGAATGTGCATAAACAATGCAATTCCACACCTCAATGGGTATGTCTAATCTCAAAACATTTGTTGGGACATATGTCCTATTGTTCTATAAATATCTGTGTTTACTTTGATGCATGTGCCCTGTTCAGACACCACAATCTTGGTGGCCTGTTGCCACCAATCATCCCTGCATGCTGTTGGAATGTCCACTGTCATTCAATATATGCATGTGTTATGCTTGCTGTTCAACTGTTGGAACCTTGGTGTGTTGGGTTAATGGGAATATTACTGCATGCTGTTACAACTAATTTGGAATGCTGTTGTTTATGTTGTAATTAAACACACCTAATCACAGAATGTATGGGAAGGCCGGTCCCAACGGACCCACCTGTCCCTCCTCAGCTGGCGATTGCACCTTGCACCAGCAGGTCCGGTGCCCAGCCCGGGCTCCCCTCCTCCATTGGTCCTGTGGCACCTTCAGGTGGAAGCGCTGCAGGGGATGGGGCTCATACCTCCCGTGCAAGCGTGGGAGGAGAAGGGCCACCTGTCACCCTTTGAAGGCTGTGGTGTGCAGGGAGATCCAGCATTCAGTCGCTGATCCCCGACGCCAGCTCGAGGCGAGGCGAGAGTGGCGTGACTCACGGTTGAGCCTGCCCCTCCTACGCAGCCCCCAGCACAGCCACCCTCGGGGCTGTGAAGGTGCAGTGGTGACTGCCCATGGGTGGGGATCTCAGTTCCACTGTTACCATCTGTGGGCTCATGGGCTTGCGATTTCCAAACATCTGTCCCCGTCAATTGTGTTCACCCACCCCATGTGTCATACTCCGCCCCTGTATGCATCTTGTTTGTCTTGTCTGTTTACCTCCCCAAACTACCTCCCCAAATATACCTACTTCCTCTACCTCACTTTCCACTCTCACCTGAAAAAAAAAGAGCAATCTGTTCCCACAAAAAAAATTACAACCCATACATAGCTGCCAATTTCGCACACATGTCCGCTGGACATGTAAACTGATAATTATAATTGGCAGTACAACAGACTTTTGTTGTCCTCACCCCTCTCTTAGGGGTGGAAGGTTTAAAATTTCACTCCAAATTTATTGCATGTGTACACCTGTCGCTGGTATAAAAATGTGCAGCTGTGGACCTTCCCTACACCCATCTTGCACATCCTTAGCTTGTTTCCCTACTGTCTTTCCCTCTTTGTGCCCCCTTTTTCACCACTTTCCTATCTCCCCATTTTCTTTTCTTTCAAAGAAATTAGCATGGGGTTAGCAGGAGTAAGCGCTTTTAAGCAGTAGTAAGTGGGTTTAAGTGAGTGTGCACATGTGTGTGCTTAGCTAAGCATCACTAAGCATTGTGCAAACCCGCGCAAACCAGCTTACAACTGCTTAAAAGTGCCTTAGTCACTCTGCATGGCAGGGCCCTCATTCTGCTGAGCAGCAATATAAAACACCTCTGTTAGTCTTGAACCCCAGACCTTGGACACACTAGACTGCATGAAGTACCACTAGGCCACAGTAGATTTACAACAAGTTGGTGCTGTAATAAATATATCATGCATTACAATGAGTGAATGTAAAGGGAAAATAGGAATGTCATAACACAAATCTTGCTCTGTGGATCTTTACCAGCAGTTGTTGTGGAATTGCATGACATGGCTGTGAAAAGAGAACCAGCCATTCTAGCAGGAAATAATGTTACAGTAACACTTTACAAACCTCACACAGTATCAGAGCAGGATAAACACTGGCATAGTAGAATAGGGCAGAGGCCATACGTCCCAACTGTGACTGCTTTTCAGGGATGTCCCTGATTCCTAAACAAATGTTAGCTTTGCCCCTCAGAATCCCTCTGAAAAGTACTGACAGTAGGCTGAAGAGTGGGAAGTTACACTTAATGAATAATGTCAATAAGTAATAGTACACACTGCATGCACATCAGAAAAGGTGTATTAATACATATGCTCTGATTCCCTCACAGTCTCAACTTAATGTTTGTAATATATTACAGGTGTACCCCACTTATATGTACCTTTCCCTGAGGCTGTTCAAATATATACCTAAGTGTATAAGAGGCCTGGAAGAGGCAGAAACACACAGTCATTTTAGCTTGTCTGCTGTTACACACTATGCAAATAGCTTTGGAACGAGTCCCATAAGCATACCCTTATGTAGGAGTACAACACAGAAATATCAAAGGATGTAGCCATGTACTGTTAGCAACCAACTGTGACAATGCCATTGTTCCAGTGCAGAAAAGACCGGTGTGGTGCACAGACAAAGAATAATAGGCTAACCTCTGGCTACCATCTGGATATGTCCACAAGTGGGAGCTATGCAGACAGACTACTTGCCTTGTTATACTAACAGTTACACAGCAACCCTGTATGTTTAGCAAGATAAACATCACACAATAATATATAATGCTCTCTGTACTTCTGCACCCCTACCCAAAAGAACAATATACCTGTGTATTCAGGCTCTACCAAGGATGTAGGTAGGCATACTCAGTATTGAAATGTATCCAGTTGTCTTGAGCAGCTCGTGCTAATGTCAACACAAATAAACAACAAACTATTCAGAATTGAGGTAATTAATATTTACAGTATAGTAGTTCACAAACAGTTCATGTGCCAGAAAGGAATACATTGCAATAGCTACTTTTGTATAGCAGTTAATTGTCTAATTAGAAAAGAAAGTACATACTCCCATGTATCTTGTGTAAGCATGTGGAGGGGTGAGTAAAAGTCTACACTGACAAGTGTGTACTAGAAGCAACAACATTCAGGTTTGAGTACAACATGCAAATCACTGGCTACAACCCTAGCTTCAGAGATAAGAAGTATACCAACCTTCTGACTGACACAACGGTGTCCACAGCAAAGAAGCATGGGCCCCACTTTGGAAAGCTGAAAGGGCTACGCCTACCTAACCTAGCATTTTATAGCAGTGGGCTGCTATGACAGTGAGTAGTACAAGTACCACACAGCAGGCTGCATGCAATTAGTAAATGGTGAGCACCAACTGGTGCAGAGGCCATCACATGCACATGTGCAGATACCTAGAAAAGCAGGCTGTACTTGTTGTCTACACATGCAATAATCTCATTGCAGCAAGAGAGAGAGCGAGAGAGAGAGAGAGAGAGACAGAGGCAGAGGCAGAGACACAGACACAGACACAGACAAAGACAATCAGAGAAACACAGAAAAAGAAAGAGCAACAGACAGAGAAAAAAAAATTTCCTTTAAAAACAAACAGAACACAGCAATACAAACGAAAGGTATGTAACACATATGTATTTGCTGGCATGTAGTAGATGTTTATGAAGAGTACTCTACATACTGTGAATCATCCATATGTGGCGGTACGTATCTCTATGTATCTGTACATGTGCATAGGGCAAGGGACATACTGCAACTGTTTGTGAAGGGTGTACATATATACATTGTTGAAGGTTGTTATGTGCATATTTCTATGTAGGTTGTAGTGTGTGGAAAAGAAAATAGCATGCAGTGCTGGTATATGACATGTGGTGGTTAAACGCTGTGGGTATGCTCTGTCAGTTTTGCAGTGTTGTAGCCAGTGAGGCCTGCTAAAGCTACATGGGCTGAGGACACCTTCAATGCAGTCTGCACAATACTGTGCAATATTATTACATAACTGGTGGTGCTGCAGTAGTGTTGTCGCCTCACAGTAAGATGCTGTCCGGTTCAATTCTCAGCTAGAGCGTCTTCTGCGTGGAAACATGCGTGAATGGGTGTACCTTCGTTGAAGGTTGTGCATCAGGCCTGGCAAGCTGGTACGTAAAAATCAACTGCCAATCATTAGCGGACTGGAGTTCCGCTGTGGTGACCTTTAACCAGGAAAAGCCGAAAGACACAAAAACAAATATCTCACAACTGTTGCATAAGTGATATTCCCACCATGAATAGTGGACTGTATATGTGCCTATATGTACAGCAATGGATGTTTATATGTGTGTGTGTGTGTGTGTGTATATATATATATATATATATAGATATATATATAGATATATATATGTAGAGATATATATATAGATAGAGGGAGAGAGACATGGGGCATACTTATTGTGACAGGTGCCTGGCGACCAAGGTATGGACTGAAGCTCAGTGCTGACACTGCAGTGCCATCCCTTCTTGCCAGAACACTGTACCCATTAACTACCACATAGGTGGTAGTCTACCTAACACCAAAGGTGTGATAAGGGAACATGGGACACAGGTGGACAGTAGCCTCCCCTTTGATAATCACAGTGCCACACTGGTCATGTACTCTGTCTACGTGGTACACGTCATCACAAAAGGTGTGTCATCTAGGGAAATATAGGTCAGTGTTCCCCTCTACTTATCACACTTAAAACCCATTAGAGAGTACAATGCCAACTACAGCAACTGGAAAGGCCACAGACATACCTCACAAAGAGTAATACTGGCCTCAAACAGATGCCCTATGCAGACCGACTCACAAAACCACAGCTACACTGTATTGCATAGTGCCTAACCAGAGGTGACCTCTGCCTAACATACTGAGCAATGTCACACCCATAGCTGTTGGACACCCTCCACATAAACATATTACAATCCCTCCCAGATACACGCTCTAGGGCCCTACACCTTGTCAGCTCACTAAACAGCACATGCTGGAGGGATAGAGTCCTAACTCAGAGACATGCCATACTCTGGAACAAACCACCTATCAATAGCAAACAAAGCTCCTCATTAGCAGTTGTCATAAATACTCCTGATGATTGTTTGAGAGATAGGAAATAAACCCCGGGAATCACCTCTGTGGCTCTGGTTGACAGGGGCAAGTGAAATTAAATTACATGTGTGTCAAAGGCCAGGGTAGCGTATGGCTAGTCTGCTGTAGGCCTAGGGCCAATAGCGTATTACCTACCGATGACACGAAGCACACACACATGCACCTAGTGCAATAATTGCTATGTGAGGTTGATTGAGTGTGATGGTGAATGTGTTGGTGAATGTGTGCAAGGTCTGTAAAGGTGTGATAGCTTAGTGTGAAATTGTTTCTGTCATGGTAGTTTGTGTCCTAGCTGTGATCCCAGCAAAAGATGTGTATGCTATTGCTAGACAGAAAAAGTAGTATGGCATACGGTGTGACGTAGTCCCTTGTTGTCGACTGTGGTGTCCCATTGTAGGCTAAAGCAATACATGTATGCTTAGTGAGTGGTACTGCTGGTGAATCCAACTCCCATATGAACTGTAGTACTACCTGAAGCTGTAGGCCTAAACAGTACAGTATGGTATATGTTCACATTGCTTGGAAACACTGTTTTGTATCTTCCCTGTAGTCCTCACAGATTACATACCTCAGGCATAAGGTTTTGTAAGTAGTGACACACAGTACTGTATGGTACACAGGTAAAGCTCATCTGTGTTGGCATACATTTATGTGTTGTATGTATGTCTGATGTGTGTGTAATTATGCCTGTACCATGCCCTCAATCATATCTGTGTTACAGGGTATACGTGTGTATCTAGCAACATGTATAGTCTAGTACAGCAGTATGCCACCTATATCAACAACTGTGCACATATGTTAGGCAGGGGTTTGGCATCAAAGACTACTGTGGTATACTGGTAATACTGTAACTGTACTTTACATTCATTGCAATGGATGACATCTTTCTTCATCCATTAGCTTGATATATACCTCCTGTGGCTAGGTGGTGCATTGTGTCACATACAGTGTGCCATGTACTGTTGTATAGTCTTACATACTGGTTTCACTTTGTTGCTGTGCAGAACATGGTTTAATATATAGAATGTGCCAGGCACTGTCAGGCAGTTGTGGGCTGAGCACTGATATGTGGTATTAAAAGTGTGTATCTATTGACAGTCTATAGGTTGCTATATATGGCATTTCATTGATGTCTGTACTTTAGAATGTTAAGTGTGCCACGTGACTTGCTCACAATTATTGTTTTATTGTCTTCCAGGGACATGTCTCACAATCGTAAACCTGCGTATTCCCCTGAAGAGGAGTAAATAATCCTAGACGCCCTACTACAACATCACACCCTGCTGTTCTCCAGAACCAGTCAGGACCAGCATGGGCACACTGCACTGTGGCAAGATGTTGTCCATCGGGTGAATGACGTAGGCATGCATAACCGGACTTATGAGCAGGTACGCCATCACTGCAGTGATTTAATTAGACATGTCCGGCAGCATGCCTCCGATGTCCGCAGACAACATCTTGCCACAGGTGGTGGTGCAGCATCACACCCGCCCCTCACCAGAGTGGAAGAGCTGCTCCTCAGCATGGTGGCTCCTGGCCAACCACAAAAACAGACATGTGTCATCATGGAGGCTGAAGTCACCCAGCAAGTTGACTCAGAGCGTGCAGGTAACATGGCATATCTATAGACTACTGTTAGCTCGATTGTTAGAACATGCATATGTCAGATGTGTACTGTGTATTTAGAAGATGTGGAGCCTGGTGTTGTGCAATACTGATAATTTGGAACATAATCTGTATGCCTGTGACTGTCACATGTTGTACTACTGTAAAGTTGCAAACTCACAGCAGCAATGCCATAGTTGTTGACACTGACAAACTGTCTCATATCCTTGTAGGTCCCTCTGGTATGACAGCAAGACAGCAGACCCATGCTGGTGAGTGTTCTACATTTAATATAGCAAATAACATGTGCATGTCATAGGTGAGTTGTAGGCCATATACACATCTAAAACACCTACACATAATGCATGTACTGCATGTTTTCTGTGGGACTGTGCACATCCCAGTAACATGAGCAGCTGCCTAAAACACATGCAATACACAGAGCATCCCAACCAATTGTGGCACACTGTAGAGGACATTGTATAGGCAGAGTCAATACACATGCACACAACATACACCACTTTGTTATACGCAGTCAGTGTTAATATGATACACATGGCCTATTTAGACACCTGCTGTAAGGTCAGACTCCAGTATCACAAATGTCATCCACACAGCACACATACTATACCTGAGGGGTAGAGGCCTATCATGGGGTGGTGCAACACTCTTCGACACACAATACTTTCATGTTAGGCAATGCTCCCTATTGAACACCTTACATACCCATGTAACAACTGTCTGTGAAATGGTTAATGTAGACAAAGTGCTGCAGTTCAGGTACAGCAAGATAGTTGCCAGTGTGGCACACATTAGTGGCCTTGGGTGACCACATGATGCTGCCTGATGATGGCTCATGGTATTACACTACAGCCAGTTACAGTAACTACAGTACTACACATAGCATTCATTGCTATACACCTGACAGTTGTGTGCATCCAGCCATTGTATGTATACCTATGAGTGATGGTGCACAGGACATTGGAAAGCATTTAATACTTGCACAGCAGTGTTGTGTCCATGTACACATTGTGTTCCAGGGTGAGGCCAATCACTGAAAAACACACATGCATCAAAGACGTATACTATTATTAACAAGGACTCTCTACACTTGCACTGCATGCTGTTGAGCAACACACATCCTGCATGCTGACACGTGTGATAGGATTCTTTGACTTGTGATACTGTACTCCACCATCAACCACTAATGAGTATGTTCTGGATTGCTTTTGGTGTGTGTGTGTGTGTGTGTGTGTGTGTGTGTGTGTGTGTGTGTGTGTGTGTTCATGTGTTCATGTCTTCATGTGTGCATGTGTGTATGTGTGCATGTGTGCATGTGTTCATGTGTTCATGTCTGCATGTGTGGATGTGTGCATGTGTTCATTTGTGCATGTGTTCATGTGTGCATGTGTGCATGTGTTCATGTGTGCATGTGTGCATGTCTTCATGTGTGCATGTGTGCATGTTTGCATGTGTTCATGTATTCATCTAATCATGTGTTCATGTGTGCATGTGTGCATGTGTTCATGTCTTCATGTGTGCATGTGTGTATGTGTGCATGTGTGCATGTGTTCATGTGTTCATGTCTGCATGTGTGGATGTGTGCATGTGTTCATGTGTGCATGTGTTCATGTGTGCATGTGTGCATGTATTCATGTGTGCATGTGTTCATGTGTGCATGTGTTCATGTGTGCATGTGTGCATGTGTGCATGTGTGCATGTGTTCATGTGTTCATGTGTGCATGTGTGCATGTGTGCATGTGTTCATGTGTGCATGTGTTCATGTGTGCATGTGTTCATGTGTGCTAACATCATGTACAGATTGTAAAGTGTGTTTCCTGTCTTCATCTCACGGGTGCTGAGGTTGTGTTGGTTGAGCGCAGCAGGGAACCTGAAGTAACTGCCACAAATAGTGTAAATGATGATACATGTGTTGTGGCACAGGCAGGTTTGACAGGGACTGTCGTTGGTCCGTCAATCGACAGTACACAGCTTTCCACCCCATCTATGCACACATTCATACTGCCAATACATCCCTCATCACCAATAGCCTTAGCTGAGGGACAGCATACAGTAGGCATTGACCAGGATAGTGTGGTATCTATGGCCCATGCATCCCCTCACAGCAGCCATACCCAGACTCCTGGAATGGTACTACATAGGCAGATGTCCAGGGGTTCTTGTGGGAGCACTGCTGGTCGTAATGCCCCTGGCAGACGTGCCCCCACAGGTCTTACAACCTCAGGTATGTTCCGGGCTGTAATGTAGGCACAGGCATGTATGGAACGGTACACCAGACAGGGACTAAGGGCGCAGAGGGCCCATAACACCGCTATCAATGACAGTATCTGTGACCTTGCCGGTGCCATCCGTAATTACACCGAGGTCATTGAGAGACGTTGGGGGGAGACACTAGATGACCTCGGCAATGTCATGTCCATGTGCCAGGACAGTGCAGGATGGCTGAGACATCGACATGGACGTATGCCAGCAACATCATCAGCTGGCAGTCGTCGCGGACGACACACAAGTCACAGCCGCTCCCGTAGTGGCAGTACCAGCCCCAGCAATGTTGGGGCTGGGCTATCAATAGACCATCCTAGAAGACCATGAGCACATGGCTCTGGCCAGTCACAGCAGGGACATGGGTCCAGTCGACATCCCTCTGCCTCTGATGATAGTACCCAGTCTGGCTTAGTACCCGATACTGTCCGTGGCACCCCTGCCAGGCACAGGTACTGGGTCCGTGGTTAGAGATGGTGATCTGTACAGCCTGGCAGGTACAGTCTGTGGCTGTCCCACAACCTCCCGTATTTGGCAGCCACATGGTGGAACTGTGTGCATGCAGTCACACACATAAACCAAACACCTAGGGCTAACACATACACACAGACATTACATCAGCATTGACCCATGCTGTACTGTTGTCCCTCACACACACACACACACACACACACACACACACACACACACACACACACACACACACACACGTCGATTGGATGGGTCAGTGTCGGGCTCTGGCAAACCAACAACACACCCTGTGCATATGATGAAACTGTGCCACCTCCTGTCATCTGTAACATTGATGCAGGAACAAGCTAACATGGTGCTGATGCACAGGGTGACTTAATAGCAGTGTAGCAATGTTAGCATGTTGTCAAAAGTAAAGTGTAATGATATCCTTGTAGGTATATCTGAGCAGGCATGATGCATTAAAGCTATGATTATCAATGTAGTATTGTTTACACCAGTGTTAATTCCAAAAATGTATTGTCCGCCCATGTGCCACTTGGCTGATGTGTGTAGTTCTGGCAGCATGTGTTGGTGAGTGGACAGTATGTGTGTGATGTGTGCAGTAGAGATTTGCAGGTGTGCATTTGTGAACATGGTGGAGGTGCACTGTCTGCATGTACGTGCATAGTGGACACATGGGAAGGGTGACATGCCCTGTATTACACAGTGTTAACACTTCATAGTTTCTATTGCTGGCCAGTATGCATTTTACTACACATATGTTTTAACTTGGGTACACATGTGTGTATGACATGGTTTGACACTATGCTGTGGATGATACTGTTAATATCGGTCATTGGTTTGCATTCTGGTAGTATACACAAACTTAACAGCCTGACTATAAACAATCGTTAGATGATGTCTTGACAACTGACACACAGATGTAGGAAACACAGTAGCATTTGGATCCTTTCAGTACAATACTATACCAGTAACCAGTGGTATTGACCGCTACCCATTCCTGGGACCACTCCTGTTTGGCATGTAGCCCTCTTAGGTACAAGCAAACACACTAGGGATATGTCCGTCCACATCTGGTAATGCATACCGTGGCCTATGCATTCTCTGGATGAGACACTTATCCTCCACAAGGGTATCATACAGACAGATACCTGTTGACCAATCCATGCTGTAAAGCTATAAGCCAACTATAGCATAGTCATCCACATTTACTAAACATAGTATCTCGACAGTACCATATAGGTAGTAGCCCACGACATGTAGAAGGTGTACTGATGTGTACATACAGCCACATGTTATGTCATCTGTCCTTTGGTATTCACATTTCCAAAGGTATTCTGAAGTCCCTCGGTGTATCACATAAGCAATAAGGGGTCTGTATGCATATCCACGAAGTTGCTGTACACCTATAATGAATGTCCATTATTGACAGACTTTGTTGTGTTTGAACATGTCTGAAATATACCCCAGGCATGAACCCTCACTCACACATTTCTATAGAAACTGTCATAGGTGTGTGTGACACAGATGACCTAGGCCACAGATCACTACAGTGGCTGGCCTTGTCACAAACATACATATGTGACCTAAGGTCTGAGAAGCAGCAGCACAATCTGTCAAAGGTAACAGATGTATTCATGTAGAAAGCAGGCTCCACACCTATGAACTAATTGAGGTCACATGTACATATATGTATTTGCCACACAGATACCTGAAGTGTGCAATGCACATACTGTTGTTTTACTGATATGTCATACAGTAGTAAAAGCAAAACCTACAACACATTGACCAACAGTGTTACACACACACACTCAGCAATTGCAGGAGTCAAACCCTTACCTATGTTTTGACACTAGAAAGATATGTATTAACACGACACGCTATATGCTTTATAGGGAGTTTTCATTTCCACTGCTATATTTGTGGGATGCTGACATCATCATACTTGGCAAACAGGAATTTACCTCTTAATGTGTTTTACTAGTCTCCAAAAAGGGCACTTGTTTTAAAGGAAATCACACACAAACATACACCCCCCCACACACTCAGCAATTGCAGGATTCAAACCCCTACCTAATTATGTTGTGTTATGATACTAGAGAGATATGCATTAACATGACACGCTACATGCTTTACTGGGAATTTTGATTTCCACTGCTGTATTTGTGGGATGCTGACATCATCAGACTTGGCAAAGAGGAATTTACCTCTTTTAAGGTGTTTTCCTAGTCACCAAAAAGGGCACTCCTCTCAAAGGAAATCATACACAAACATATAAGCCCCCCCCCCTAGTCTCCAAAAAGGGCACTCCTCTCAAAGGAAATTATACACAAACATATAACCCCCCCCCCACAAACACACTCAGTAATTGCAAGATTCAAGCCCCTCCCTAACTAGGTTATGAAACTAGAGAGATACGCATTAACACGACACACTATATGCTGTACTATAAGTTTTAATTTCCACTGCTGTATTTGTGGGATGCTGACATCATCAGACTTGCCAAAGAGGAATATACCTCTTTTAATGTGTTTTCCTAGTCTCCAAAAAGGGCACTCTTCTCAAAGGGAATCACCCCCCTCCCACACACACAGCAATTGCAGGATTCAAACCCCTACCTAGCAAGGTTATAATACTACAGAGATATGCATTAACATGATGAGCTATATGCTTTATTGGGGGTGTTTTAATTTCTCCTGCTATATTTGTAGGATGCTGACATCATCAGACTAGACATGGTAATGTGTGTGCACTTTGTTTTATGCAATCCCAGGACTGCACCATGGGGGACAGCAGGTGTTAACAGCTTGAACAGGACTCCACAATTCTTAGCTTGTGTGATCTATCTGTGGACCAGTTGCCAATCCATCATATGACAATACATATTTATGCACATATTGTTGATTTTGTGGATACGACATATGTCTGGGATGTTGGAAAAGGGCTATTCAAAGTCTATGTGGGACGTGTGTAGCTCATTTCAGTGATGTATGTCCTGGGTGGCTACCTTGCAAACAGTCTAGCAGGTTTGGGAACCATAACCTGCCCATGACCAAACCAAAGTTGGTAGGGTTGTGTGTTTGTCGGCTTCCAATAGCTCTGTTTATGACTTCAGTCATGATGGACTCCATGGCCTTGCAGATCAGACTTCATAGGCTTATAAGACTATAGTTCCCATGGTCTGTTGTGCACCAACACTTGTGGAGTGTGCCATATGTTGCTGTAACCCATTCAACGGTTTCATATCCTGTAAGAGAGTGAGGCTCAACAGACTGTTCAGGTGCAGGGTCTGTTTGTTCTGCAGTTCACTTATGACACATATAGGGAAACAATGTAATCCAATTGATGCCATGTTTTCAGCTTTGGAAGGAGCTGTTTACCCATTCGACATGTGATATCTCCTGGTATGATGATAGGGCCTTTTGTCAGTGGGAGGTGGGTATGTATGTATGGGCCTGTCTGACAGGATGTTGGCATTGTCAGTCATTTACAGTTGGCCCTGACTCAGGGCATATATGAGTGTACATTGCTATTTATGACATACCTGAAGGAAGTGTCATGGTTCTGTCTGGACCCCTTCGCAGATAATCTTTCCAAAACACCAACAAACTTAAGCACTAAATCCCTGTTATACTCTTTTACACACTTAACACCCTACTGATCCTTTTTGATCAGTCAAAAGAGTATTTCATCATAATATCCTGACATGTCCAAAGGTCGGTTTGTGTGTACTCTCCAGTCCAGCTGGTGAATATGGGAATTTTGAGGCAATGTTACAACTGCCTTATGTACACAGACAAACCTCTCCTCCTCCCAACAAACTCAGATATATGTGAGAGATGCAACTATATAGACAAACTGGAGGCTGAGCTCTCTCGACCCATGACTGGCACAGTCTATCAGGAGGAGAAGGTAACCACACACACCACAAATCCAGTCTCACATAGACCTATAGCAACAGCAAACCAAACACATAAACACACAAAAACATGCTCGGAGGCTCTAAATAAAAATCTGCCTAAGCAGCAGAGACCTCCAAAGCAGACACCCAAACAACTGCTACCCCACAACAATACCGACATATCACATAGTTCATGAAGTCAGTGTGCCACACAGTAATAGGTGACTCTATTGTCAGGCACACTGACGTCCCACTCACCAGGCTGAACAAGGAGAAGGTCACTGTAAGCTGTCTGTTGGGTGCCAGGATCCGCCACATAACACATGCACTCAGGTCACTCCAAAGCAAGTACAAATATGACTCCGTCATTGTCCATGCTGGTGTGAATGACCTGAGACGTTCCTCCCTGGACTACATGAGAAGAGACATAGAGGAGCTCTCTGATCATGTAGCCCAGGCTGGTATGACCCTGACCTTGTGTAGCATCTTACCCTCACCAAGAATGATGCCACAGTATAAAGACAAAATGATCAATTTTAACAGTTGGCTAATGTATTGGTGTCATTCAAAAGGGATCCAGTGTCTGTCAGCCTGGGGTGACATGCTCGACAAGCCACATTGCTTCACTAGGGATGGCTTGCACCTGTCACCCCTGGGCTTTTGAAAACTGGATAAGGCTCTTGCCACCCCCATAGTGCCTTTTTTAGGCAAGGCTCAAAAGACAAACCCACCTCCATAGACAATACAAGGTAAAAGAAACTAAGGGTAATGCTGCTCAACGCCAGAAGTCTACACCTCAAAATGCACGCACTCAAGGCTCTCTTCAGTATGGAGAATATCAATATCTGTACAGTAACAGAAACCTGGTTCAAGGCTCCCAAAAGCACCCCAGCACTACCATGTTATACTTCATACCATGCTTTTTGGCCACAAAACCCGGACTGAACCACAAAAGGAGGGGGAGTATCCATATACATCAAAGATACACACACCTCCAGGTTAGTAGCACTGCACGAAGCATCAGAGACCATCCATGTGCAACTAACAGTGGGCAAAACTGCCTTTCAGTTTGTAGCCTGCTACAGACCACCCTCCCAAACTCAGGGACCCCACTCGGCTTTCCTGAGAACACTGGAGAATATGAAGGTCTCTCCAAACACCATTATATTGGGTGACTTCAACTACCCAAACATTGACTGGGAATACTACTCAAGCCCCAACACCCTCGCCCAATGGTTCCTAGAATTTATAAACTCAAATGCTATGGAACAACTGGTCACCACCCCCACAAGAGGGGAAAACATATTGGACCTGGTCATCACCACCAACATGGGAACTCTATGTTCCACACCAGAGGTATACCCCTCATTGGTAAGATCAGACCATACATTTATCTCACTGGACATCCATATCCCGTCCCCACCCCCAGCCAAGGTAATCTCGGTGAAGAACTTCTCAAAAGCAAACATCACACTTCTCAAAACCAAGGTGGTATCCTTCAAAGCCCCCGGGACAGTGGAAAATATGGCTCAAACCACAGAATCCTTTACAAACGCATTCTATGGACACTTACAGGAATGCATGGATCGTGCTACCCCATCTGAAATCAAGACTCACTCCTCCAAAGGCAGGGGACCTATCCGGTGGACTCCAGCCATAAATAAGCTATACAACAAAAGGAGAAGGCTACTACATGATAGAGCAAAATCCCAAAAAGGGAAGGCATCTCTGATCAGTACTAGCAAGAAGCTACGATCACTCATAAAATCATCTAAGGCCAGCTTCCAAAGAAAAATTGCAACAAGACACTAAAGACAATCACAAGGCCTTCTTTAGTTATGCCAGGAACCTGGGTGGCAACTCCCAGATATGCTCTGAGTTAGTGCATAATGACAAAAAATACACTGAACCCACAGACATTGCCAACATCCTGGTAGACAGGTTCAGTGCAAATTTCTCCCCCCCCCCATCCCCCCAAAAGAGCAAATGTCCATCCCAACAGAGTGTAGCCTCCCTGACATCACAGATGAACAGGTGAGAGCTGCCCTCTCCAAAGCAATAACACAGCATCAATGGGACCGGACGGTGTCCCGGGCTGTGTCTTACATGAGCTTCATGAAGAACTTAACCCTCACATAAAGTCACTGTTCAACATCCGACTTACTACAGGATGTGTACCCAAGGAATGGTGTACAGCAACAGTGGTCCCGCTCCACAAAGGTGGTGCCACAATGGACCCCGGACACTATCGCCCTATAAGCCTGACTAGCCTGGTCTGCAAAGCTATGGAGTGTACCATCATGGAACTCATAAACAAAGACATCGGAAACCTCCAGACACTGGATCCTACCCAATTTGGCTTTGTTAAGGTCAGATCTTGCCTCTTGAACCTGGTTGACTTCTTTGAAACAGTTACCAGAGCCATAGACATAGGGAAGGTAGTCCACACAGCCTACCTGGACCTCGCAAAAGCCTTCAACACAATACCCCACTCGGGCATCATAAATAAGCTCACCAGCTTAGATATCAACACATATGTCACAAGATGGATTGCAAATTGGATCAGGGATAGCACCCACATGGTCAGAATTGCAGGTGCCATGTCAGACTCTACACCAGTTACAAGTGGCGTCCCACAAGGCTCAGTTCTGGGACCTCTCTTGTTCAGTATATATTTCTCTGAGGTACAGGCTAACATGGGAGGACTATGGCTGACCAAGTTTGCAGATGACTGCAAACTGGGTGCCATAATCGACTCTCCGGCTGACACAAGCATCCTCCAAAAGGGTCTCACAGAGATGGATAACTGGTGCCAGAGCTATGGCCTAAAGCTAAATGCCATAAAATGCATAGTCATCCCCTTTGGGAAAAACAAAGTGCCCACAAATTACCACATAGGTAGTAATCCATTACGTATGGAAGAAGTAATTAGGGATTTGGGGACCCAAGTAGACAGTAATCTCTCCTTTGACAATCACATTGCCAAAGTGGTTAGAAAGACCTTCTATATAGCCCACCTTATCCCAAAAGGTTTCACATCTAGATCAAGAGAGGTCATTGTGCCCCTTTACTCATCAGGCCCATACTTGAATACAATGCCCCATTTGGGATGTACCTTACCCGACACCTGCAGCAACTGTGATGACCCCAAAAGTACCTCACCAAGTGGATCAAGGGACTCAAACAGATGCCCTACGCAGTTCAGCTAAAGAAACTCCAGCTTTACTCAGTTGCTTACCGCCTACTCAGATGCGATCTGTGCCTGACATATAAAGCCATGTCCAACCCAGAATTAATGGTCATGCTCCACCTCAGGATATCCAAACCCCTTAGAGCTACACGCTCCAGGGACTTAAACCTCAGCACAGAAATAAATAGGACATGCTGGAGGGACAGATTCATATCCCAGAGGCTCCCCTCACTCTGGAAGGAAATCCCAGTCCAAGTTAGGCAGAGCCCCTCACTGACCCTCTTCAAGAGAAATCTTGACGAGTGGATGGGAGATCGTAAGTTTACCCCTGGGATCTCTTCGGGTCCCTGTTAGACAGAGGCACAATAAACTAACCGTAAAAGGGCTATCTTGTGTGATCTACTATTCAAAGACACAGTCTACTAATCTAAAAGGGTGGCGAAAGTCAAACACACTCTGGCTAGGCTTATAAATGCCCTAGGGCAGATAGCCTAGTATCAACCTATGAACCTATGAACCTATGATAATGTTCAGAATGCACATTGTTTATTGATGATACTGATTGCAAGTTTTTTTATCTTCTTTGATTTCCCACTTTCTATGAACAACCTAAGTATCTGTAGTACATATTTGATTATGACAGGGTTCCAATATATTATATATGTGTCTGTTGTCATATAACTGTGTGTACAAGGCAGGATTGGTGAATAGTGAGAGGTTTCTGGGTTAACACATGCAACTGCCAGATATATGTGGCCCACTGCTGTACTCAGACATGGCCTAAGTGTGTGAGCATGCCCAGTTTGGCCTTTCAGTGTTTTGTTGCCTGACATTTGTCTAATTTATTTGTGTGTGAGCATGCCCAGTGTGAGCTTTCAGTATGTTGCTGTCTGAAGTCCACTACATTTGTTAATGTGTGTGTACATGCCCAATATTAACATTTATACTATATGTGTGTTGAAAATCAAGTTATATTTTTACTGCAGGGCTCACCTTTGTGTCATAACTCTACAGGGATTGCGCTGTGCCTGCAGGGTTTCCATGAGACACTTTCCATAGACTTATCAACATTTCTTCATACAGGCTGACCAGTGAAATGCTGTCATGGTTTAGTGGTTCAGTATTGTGGCTGTCGCGCACAATATCCTGGGTTCGAGGCCTATCACTGCTTTATATTTTCATATTGGGCAGACCAGACTGCTTAAGGACCAGTAAAGCAAATATGAGCATGTTTACCTGCTTTTGCTCAACTATGCCCAACTTTGACCAAACTTGCCCAACATTGCTCAACATTAACCAACATTGCTGAACGTTGCCCAATATTGCTCAACATTGCCCAGAGTTGTGCTAGTTAGTGTGTCCAATTTTGTTTACATATACTAAATAGTGGTAAAAGCTGTTTAGCACTGCTTTATATTGCTTAAAACATGGCAATCATGCCTCAGGTGGTGGTGCTGCAGGGCTGCCTATGTTGGATGCACATAGTACACTCCCTATACATGTTTGAAAACAGGTAGTGTCAAGTTAGGCATCCCTTTTACTATATGTGCGAGTCAGAGAGAGGTATAATTTCCAGGGTTCCTACTGAGCCAGTGTATGTGCTAAGCGTTGCCTCTTTGCCAAGGCCAAAGCATACTGGGTACGCCTCCTTCTGCCTACTGGGGCAGGCTCAGGTTGTTCCTCCTCCGAGTCACGCTCTGCCTGTGATGGCCTTGGCAATGGTGGGGGGCTGTTTGGCCCAGGCCTATGCTGCTCCTGCTGCAGCTGTTTTCGCAGGATCATATTATGTAGCATAGCACATACCATGACAATTTGGGTACATGTAGTTGGTGAGTACTGCAAGGAACCACCAGATGTGTCCAGGACCGGAATCGTGACTTGAGCAGCCCAAACACACGCTCAATTACATTTCGTGTTTATGTGTGTGCCTCATTATGGCATTCCTGTTCAGGTGTGTGTGCATTTCTGGTGGGTGTCATCAGCCACAGCTCCAGTGCATATCCAGCATCCCCCAATAGGTGACCATGAGGGATGTCCCCATTTTCAAATGTCTGGTACGGCTGTGTCAGATGCCAGATATGGGAATCATGGTAGCTTCCAGGGCAGCCAGCACACACATTCAGTATTATGCCCTGGGCATCACACACAACCTGGCAGTTGATGGAGGGGAAGCTCTTGCGGTTAATGTAGGCCCTACCCTGCTCACCGGCTGGTGCTTTGATGCATATATGCGTGCAGTCTATTGCACCCACTACCTCAGGTTATTCCGCTATTTGCTGGAAAAGATGCATATTGCTGGCCAATACCTCATGGGAATTGGGGAAATATACATGATCACTGAAATGTGCTGACATGGCATTCAGGAACTGGTGCAGTACCCTGGATGCTGATGCCTGTGATATCCCCATCATATCACCAGTTGGTCTCTGGAAGGTACCTGTTGCTAGTAATCTTAGGCCAACACATACCTTGGTTTGCACTGGGATGGGTTCCCCTCTGTTGGTTCTGTGTGTGAGGTGTGGCCTGCACAGCTCAACAATTTGCTGCATGAGGTCTCTGTCCACTCTATAGCACTCCACTATCTCCAGCTCATGTAGCCCCTGGTAGGTTACCCTGGGCCTGTACACTCTTCTCCGTCTCCTCACTGGGGGTTGCTCAGCAGCATTCGCATTGTCACCACCCTCAGCATGTTGCATATGTTGCCTTATAACAGCAATGGCAGCCCCTATCATTTCTTTGTCTCAGTAAAGCTTTTTAAGTTTTCACTTCTCTTAGTTTACTGCAGTGTTGCAGTGTCTCTGAGGAAAACATGGTGGAAAGTTGTTTGCAGAGTTTTAAGTGCTGGGCTGGGCTGGGCTAGTGTACTGCCTGTGTAATTGCCTGATTCTGATTGTTTTCACCTGCTAGCTCTGCTACTTCTCCCTGGTTAACTTCCTACTATTTGTTGTGCTTCCTTTTCCCTTTCTGTTTCCACAGGGGGGCAGTGCCGCGCACACAAGCGCAAACATGCACACACCAGCTCACACGCACGTACACATGCTTACAAGGCCTAACACTTGCTAATTCCTGCTTGAACACGTGCACACAGGTGCAAACGCGCTTAAACAAATTTCAACAACCTTACACATACTTACTCCGGCTTAAACACGCTCACATGGGCGCACACGAGCGCACACAGTCTTACTTGGATATACAGGCACGCACCCGCGTGCAAACATGTTCCAGGCACTTCAACAAGAAACTTTAGTGTTATCCATGGCATACACCTTCTATTTCTTGCCTTTAGCAAAGATACCTGTTGACACACCTCTTCCAGTGATGAATAACTGACAGCAAACACATGCCACTCTGCTCCAATGAGCTTACATTCTTTCATACATACCTGTCAGAAGAAAAATTCAAATGAGTCGCATCTGCCTCAGGTGATGAAAAACTTCTTTATTAGCAGCTAACCAGATTACACAGCATGTTGGCCAAGATGATCTCCTCTGGTCTGATCAACTTGTTTACTGACATCAACTTTTATACTGCAAGCAAAACAACTTTTTGTTACATTTCTGACCGTTGACAGTTGGCTATGAAAAACATATAGGATAAACATGTTTATCACAAATTACCTCAAACCAACAGTTATTACAGAATGTTCAAGAAGTAGAGAATGTTCAGTTTAACAATGGTAGCTCAAATTTTCCAGGACACACAGCCTGCTTCAGTAAATTAACTCTTACTTGGCCGTGAGTCCTTATCTCAGGCTTCACCAAGCTATAACCAAATCTCTTTATTCTGAAATGCAGAAAACAGTTATTATTCAGGTTCATAAGTAATGCTGCATTTTGTTCACAGATGAGGCCCATCTTTGATAGGCATATCCCAACAAATAACATGTTCATTTTGCAAGAACAGGAAAAAGACAAATAACAGTATGTTTTAAAACTTTTTCTCTTAACATTTCCCCCCTGAAAACACTTTTATTTGTCTTTTATTTCAGCAATATATGGTAAAAACTAAGTTTTTCTTTGCATACATTACTTCATTGGCAAGACAAACTTTTAAACTTCAAAAACATTTGCAAAAAGTCACATTTCAATGTATTCACTTTCACCAGTCTGTTGCAATTGCTGGTACATCGTCTTCGTAACAGTAGTATCAACCAGTCATGGTAGAAGACCTCTGATACAGGGTATACAACAGCAACCACATACCACCACGATAGCCACAGCGACTCCAACGGTCACCAGGAAACTGCTAATGAGATGACTCCATTTTCCAAACCACGCTTGTAGAAAGTCTGTAAAGGGATTATTTACCCAGAGTTCTCTGCCAATTCTACGGATAACATTTCCAAACCTTTCAAAGCTCGAGTGATACTTCCATCAGGCGCAGTGTTGTTTGGAATATACGTACAACAGAAAGTCCCAAACATCTTGCAAACTCCTCCTTCTTTGGCTAGGAGCATATCCAATGCAATTCGATTCTGCCATGCCACCTGCGAAGTGGCCTCCAGTTGTTCAGCAATTCCTTTCAATGCATCTTTGGTATAGTTCACAAAACGCTCCTGGTTATAGTAAATGTAGTTGATCCAGTCCACATTCTTATTAGGTTGAATCCAGACAAAGATGGATGTAAAACCAGCTGCTATTTGGTTTATTGCTTTGTATTCATCAGGTACGCCTCTTGGTAGACCAATGCTATCGATGTAGACACCGTTATCGAAAGATTGCTTCGGTGCCTCTCTTTTTCTCCTACTCAACCACTTCGGCTTTATTACAGGTTCTCTTACGAAATTGCTTCCTGGAACTGGAAAAATGTAGAATGGCAGAATGAACTTTACAAGTGCACAAGTTCCCTTCCAGGGAATCGTAAGCCTTGATCTGAGTTTGTTGTCTCCACATAACCACCATACGTCTGCTAAACTATGAGTTTGGTTCTCCAGAAATGGATTCTCATTGCCATTCACGGTAAC
The DNA here is from genome assembly GCF_019279795.1 of Protopterus annectens. Lineage (NCBI taxonomy): Eukaryota > Metazoa > Chordata > Ceratodontiformes > Protopteridae > Protopterus > Protopterus annectens. The sequence continues at coordinate 374,189,459 of NC_056728.1, read as the reverse complement.
ATTGCAATAGTTCTGTCCCATATTGCCATAATTCTTCCCTGTGCCATCTCTGGAAATGCACATATACGAACCTGGATAGGAAATCGCTGCAGGCGGTTTCTCAACTTTGCTTATGACTGGAAAACGCTGAGTTTCATTTTTGCATTTATCTTCAGTTTTGTTGAAGAACAATTTCAACAGACACGTTAGGTTACCTTCATCTTGCATCAATGGGACTGTCACTAGTTGCTGTTTACCTTCAGCACAAGAAATACAGTTCTCACGATGTGCTTCTTGGGTACTATATCTAACCCAAGATAACAATTCATTATGGTGTACGAATCCCGTCTCGAGTAACAATTGTTCTTCTTCTGTGAAGGCAAAATCTGCTTTTCTTGTAGCATTCTTAAGGCTTTGTACTTTAAGTTGGAGGGTCCCCAAAGGATCAGTTCTAGTTGGAAAGAACACTCCGATTCCATAAACTCCTGCATCACTTTCTTGTGGTGACACAATGGTTATAGTAATTACTTTGGTACCTTGGAAATGCACAATTTTTATTCTTTGTTGCCTGCTTTTATCTTTCTCTGGTATCACTGCACCACTTGTTTCCTATCCATTCACATCTGTTGACCACCAAACACTTGACCAGGATGTACAGTCTCTATTGCACAAGTATTTTGCACGAGTCAAGAAATTATTATTGTTCCATTTAGAACAGTCCAACATTCCTTCACAAAGTTTCACCTTAAACACAGTAGTAACACCTGTTTGCTCTTGCAGCACCACCATTCCTTTTTCTCTTGCAACTGTTCCTTCTCGTATGAACATATTTACTTTCGCCACCAAAATCATCATCATGTGACAGTTCAAGTACCAGTTGAACATGGCCATCTTCCCTAAGGACTACCTCGCACCATTGGTTTCTTCACTGGGTTTGAGACAAACTAATCCCTATTGGGCTAATCCCCCTTTGTAGCCAGACTTTGCGCTCAGAGGTCCGGTGGAGTTTGACCAACATCAATGGCAGAAGGAAGAGCCTTGAGTTTTTTACAGTGGGTGATATGAATCCACAAAGTCCTCTCAGCGATCTTTGCAGCCGTAGGTGTCGAGATTAATACTTGGTATGGGCCTTCCCACCTGGGGGATGACCAATTCTTTCTCTTCACAATTCGGATCCACACCCAGTCCCCGGGTGCCACGCTTAACAAGGTTTCATTTCTGGAATCTGCAAAGGAGTCATTGGTCACAAGAGATTTGACATTTAGCAGCTTCTTCATATAATCCGCTAGATCCTCACCCCCCTCACGTTCCGCTGGCATCAATCCTTGCCACTGCGGGACGTAATATGGTCTCCCAAACAAAGGTTCAAATGGTGTAAGTCCTTTGTAGGAAGGTGAGATTCACATATACAGGAGTGCCAAAGGAAGGCACACAGTCCATGATCTATGTGTTTCTGCCATCAGTTTGCGGAGCTTACTCTTCAAGACACCGTTGTGTCTTTCCACCAGTCCAGCTGATTGGGGATGGTAAGCACAATGGTATTTGAGATCAATTTGAAACATGTGACCCAATTTCTGAACAATCTGGTTAACAAAATGAGACCCATTATCACTGTAAATGCGTCTTGGTAAACCAAATCCGCGAATTATTTCTGTAGTCAAAAGCTTTGCTACTGTTTGTGCATTCGGGTGCTTTACTGGAAAAGCTTCTACCCATTTAGAAAAAGCATCAATAATGACTAAACAGAACCGTTTTCCCTCTGAGGGTGTCAATTCAATAAAGTCCATACAGAGTGTGTGGAATGGATATGGAGGGGTGGGGAATGCCTGCTGAGACTTTTTAACTCCCCCCTGAGCATGATACTTTACACATAATAAACAAGATAAACAGAATTGCTTTGCATAAGTTGAAAACCCCTTACACCAAAACACCTTAGACACTATTTGAATCATCGTCTGTACTCCTACATGGGCAGGTCCATGGCTAACCAATGCTGCATACCTAAAAAGGTCTGAGGGTAGTACTATTTTGCCATCTGATGCCCTATACAACCCACTCTGTTGAGTGATACCATATTGTACCCAATGACATTTTTCCTTCTGTGTTGTCAATGTTTGCATTACTTTTAGTGTCTCTAAGTCTAAGAGGTGTCCGGGCTCTAAATCATTGTCATGTAAAAGCAAATCATTTTCTTGAGCTGCCTTTTTTGCAGCCATATCAGCAAGTGCATTTCCCCTGGAGACAGGATCTTTTCTCTTGGCATGTGCAGAACATTTACATATCGCTATCTGACGTGGTAGTTGCGCTGCATCTAACAACTGTAAAATTAAATCTCTGTGATTTATTGGTTTGCCTGTCGCAGTAACCATTCCCCTATTCTTCCATTGTTGAGCGAAAACATGTACAGTGGAGAAAGCATATTGACTATCTGTATAAATTGTCACTTTTTTACTCTCCCCTAAGGTACAAGCTCGAGTCAAAGCCACCAACTCAGCTGCTTGTGCAGAATAAATGTTTGACAATCTTTTTGCCTCCAAAACTTCAGTTTCTGTGGTGACTGCATACCCTACTAGTGTTTTTCCTACAGTGTCCTTCTTTGCTGATCCGTCTACAAACAAAACGAGATCAGAATCTATTAACGGAATATCCGTTAAATCTGGTCGGGGAAGTACTTTGTCATGAATGCTCTCTAAACAAATGTGTGGAGTACCTTCTTCTGGAGTCGGCAAAAGTGTCGCCGGATTAAGAGTAGTACATCTTTCTATGGTCATATGAGGCTGTGTCAGCAGCACTGTCATACATGACAAATGTCGACTAGGAGATAAAAAGGTTATCTTATCTTGCAAAAGTATAGTAGCTACTGAATGTGGAACCCACAATTGTAATGGGTGAAACAAAACTAATGATGCTGAGGCTTGTACTGCCATGGCGGCTGCCACTACAGCTTGAACAGAATGCGGCAATGCCCTTGCAACAGGATCTAATCTGGAGGAGTAGAAAGCTATCGGTCTCTGTTTATCCCCATGTACTTGTACCAGAACCGAAGTCATATATCCTCCCTTACAATCAACCATTTGTATAAACGGCTTAGAATAGTTCGGAAAACCCAAAACAGAGGATCCTGCTATCAATTGCTTAATTCTATTAAATGCCTGTATTGCTGTATTTGTCCACTGCATATCATTTTTAGCTGCCATGGGAGTGTCATAGATCAGTGCGGTCAATGGCCCTACTTCCTCAGCATAGTTAGGGATCCAACTTCTACAAAAATTAGTCACACCTAAAAAGGACATCATCTCCCGCTTAGTCGTAGGCATAGGTGCCTCAAGAATTGCTTGTTTTCTTTTGTTCTCCAATTGTCTACCTGCCTGCAAAATTAAATAACCCAGGTACTTTACTTGTGCTTTCCACAATTGTAACTTTTCTTTATTTACCTTATGTCCTTGCTCAGCTAAAAAACTAAGAAGGGCAAGGGTATCCTTTCTACAACTTTCCTGCGTGGGTGAGACCAACAAAATATCATCTACATACAACAGAACCTGGCTTCCCTCTGGGGGAACAAACTGAGCTAAATTCGCAGCCATTTCTTGTGCGAATATTGTCAGACTCTCACAATAGCTCTGTGGCAATCTGGTGTAGGTGTATCTTTTACCTTGATAAGTGAATGCAAACCAAAATCTACTCTCCTTATGTAGTGGTATGGAGAAAAAGGCATTGCTTATATCTATGACAGAAAAATATTTGTGCTGAGGTAGTAAATCATTAAGTAATGTATAGGGGTCAGGGACCACTGGTGCTCTTGGGATCACAGCCGAATTAACTGCTTGTAAATCCTGAACCAACCTCCATGATCCATCCGGTTTCTTTACAGGAAACAACGGAGTATTGCAGGGCGAATCTGGGCATTCAACAAGAATTCCTACCTGTTTTAGCTGCTCAATGACTGGCTTAATTCCTTCCTCTGCTTATTTACTTAGCGGGTATTGGTGCTTACGAGGTCTAAAACCTGACTTTGGAGCTATACAAACTTCACCTGCTGTTTTCATCAGTCCTACATCCCCTTTACCTTTTGACAATAAATCTACAGGTAAGGCACTTAACCCACTATCTTCCTCTTGAGTTAGGAGGATTTGTCATGCCATTTCTGTTTTGTCATCCCTGAGGTGCACACTTGGTTGTGCCCAAGTCACCCAATTTAATCTTTGTACCTGGATCTGTTGATCTTTCAATTGACTTTTGGACATTGTGTCCCAATTCGTTACCTTTTTTGGCAAATCTACCCAATGTGCCCCCACCTCTTTAGTAACTGAAATATGTGGGCTATAACCTGAGCGATATAAAGAACCCATTTCCTTGGTCAAAATACAGGTCACTACTGTATTACCTTGCGTATCCCAAAACATATCATTCAAAATTATCCTTGCACGTTTGTGCTTAAAGAATTCTTTTTCAAATTCTTTATCCGGACCAGGGGCCTTTCTGTGTAGAACATTGTACAATGTAAGTGTGCCGCAACCTGCGGTGACCCGCTCCTAGATTTACTTAAAGCTAGGTTGATCAAATCTGTATCAACCCTCCCCGGCCCATTTGAAATCAAGTCCTGGCTATACCAGTAAAACAAGTCTTGTACTCCCTGTACCACCAAGCCATCCGCTAACCTTTTTGCCTCAATGCCTTTAGGCGTGGGAATTGCCGCTATTCCAAACAAATGCATCAAATCTCTTCCCAGCAAATTAACTGGGCAAACTTTCAATATAATTACCCTACACCTAACAGTTTGGTTTGTCTGCGGATCTGTGAACAATAGAGGATGTGACAGTGGTTCCTTATACATTTTCCCATTTGCCGCTTTCACAAGGACAAATTCGTCTGTCTCGCAGTTCGGGGGCAGAACTGCTGGACCCAAAAGTGTACGCGATGCACCTGAATCACATAAAAACTCCACTTTCTGTCCCTCGACCAAAAATTCTATCATGGGTTTTTGATCTGGATGCATAGCAATACCCAAATGTGCCAGGTTTATGACTTCACAGTCACAATCCCGCCCTTCCTTCTGAGTGTTCTGACATTCATCGCAGAGAGTGTCTGCCTCATCATCATCACAATCATTCTCACTTTCTTCTTCTCTACAATAATCACAATAATGAATTTGGCGCCTTCCTTTACTATCATATAATCATGCGGAGCCCTTGTTCGTAAGCTGTGGGGGATGTTGCCACTCTTCACAGTTGGCAGCGAAGTGCCCACGTCTACCGCACTTAAAACATTCTCCACGTTTTAACCTCCCCTCATATTCCTCTGAATGTCCACCCAGTTTATATAACGTGTCCCATTTCGGGCCCCCACATTTGTTTTACTCCATCACAGCGCCCTTGCCCCCTTTGGTCCTGTACCAAGAATATACCACCATCATCCCCTACTGCTAACACTTGTACTTTCTTTTTCTTTTTTAAATTGAAATGTCGCTCAGCATGCCGTGCATATTCAAACAAAGGTTGCAGTCTACATGTTCTATGACCTACCATATGCTTAGTTATAAAACTACTTATCGGAGCCCTACAACCCTTAAGAAAAGCATTTTTCAATTGCTGTTCATACGGACTATCATTGGTCTGATCCTGCGGAATCATCATTCCACAATGGTTATTGAACACTTCTTTCAATCTTACAATATAGTGATCTATAGATTCATCATCATCATTTTGGATGCACTGATTTATTACTGTCCAATCTGCTCTTGGACGCCACTTATCAGAAATTCTCTTTAACAGATCAGTGACTCGCGTGTCTAACACCCCAGAATTATGCTTTAATGTAGTGCCGTCATCTGCCTTACATGTCCAAGTACCACAAACTAAGTGCCAATCTGGACCCAGGATTTGTCGCACTACTTGTTCTACTTCTAAACCATTTAGATGATAACTTAAATGCATACCAACTATGTCCTCAGAAAACTTTTGAAAATTAACCTTGGGATGAGGAATACCATCTGTAGCTCGTTTTATATCCTCTCTAGCCCAGGGACGATAAACTAAAATAGTTGGCTCTTGTCCAACATCCCCTGCTTGTGGGTTTGCAACTTGTATTAAGGGAAGAGCTTCTGAGTAATCAGAAAGTTTAATGGCCCAACGTCCTTGCCCTGCTGGTCCTGACCTTAACTGCATAGGTTGGTCTACCTGTTGCAAAACAACCTTGGGTACTATGGGAATTTGCGGGTAAATTGGAGGGGTCACAATGCTTCCTTGAGCAGCCAATAACCCTCCCTGCTGTACAGATCCCACATCTTCAGACTGATATTGAGGAGGTTCCGCCAGTACGGCAGCAGCAATTTCCCCATACGGTGGGGCAGTTGCCTGCCTTTGTACCGCACAAACTGTATGCTCATCCTCCTTATCTAAAAATAAAGCTACTTTTCCACTTGGCACCAGTGATCCCTTTTGATTTATTTTTTCTTTTTCCTGGCACTGTTTTTCTTTTGTAGCTCGTGTATTTGCTTCTTCTAACCATTTTTGTGCTTGGGGAAATCCCAATTGTCTTTGCTTTTTAGTTCTAGTTCCCGCATCTCTTTTCAAATCTCTAACCAATTTTGCACAGGCATTCTTATTCAGGGTACCATCAAAATCATATTTCAACTTCCACTTTTTCAAAAATTTAACATTATTTTTGTTTAAACCTTTCATATACTTAGCATCAACATTTAAACAGACATCACTCTCACACTTGCAGCAACTCGAACCCATGTTTCCCCTAGATTTCTTATTTTAGGACTTTATCAAAGTTATTTTACAGGGCTTATTATAAAATGGGGCTATTTTAATGGGCGATCCTAACAAAAGAATCTTAACAAGTAATCCTACCCACCCTTAACTAAAAATAAAACCCTTGTCGACAAGGTTAAATTAAATTAAAAGAAAATTTATTTTTCATCCTACCTGAACCAGATGAAACTCCGATTCCCCTTTTCGTTCAGAAACCGTCCCTCAGATAGGGATCAGAGAGCGGCCGGCCTCCTTTCAACGACAAATCAGTCGGAGGGCTTTCAGTCGAGGGAATCTTAAGATGAGAAACCCTCACCTGCACAGGTTTTTCGGTCTCTCTGTTGGTCTGATCCGTATCTTCGTAGAGGTTTCCAGTCCGAAGGACCAAAATGTCAGAAGAAAAATTCAAACGAGTCGCATCTGCCTCAGGTGATGAAAAACGTCTTTATTAGCAGCTAACCAGATTACACAGCATGTTGGCCAAGATGATCTCCTCTGGTCTGATCAACTTGTTTACTGACATCAACTTTTATACTGCAAGCAAAACAACTTTTTGTTACATTTCTGACCGTTGACAGTTGGCTATGAAAAACATATAGAATAAACATGTTTATCACAAATTAACTCAAACCAACAGTTAGTACAGAATGTTCAAGAAGTACAAAATGTTCAGTTCAACAATGGTAGCTCAAATTTTCCAGGACACACAGCCTGCTTCAGTAAATTAACTCTTACTCGGCCGTGCGTCCTTATTCCAGGCTTCACTAAGCTATAACCAAATCTCTTTATTCTGAAATGCAGAAAACAGTTATTATTCAGGTTCATAAGCAATGCTGCATTTTGCTCACAAATGAGGCCCATCTTTGATAGGCATATCCCAACAAATAACATGTTCATTTTGCAAGAACAGGAAAAAGATAAATAACAGTATGTTTTAAAACTTTTTCTCTTAACAATACCCCCCTCATGATGTCACCTATCTTCTACTCTGTTACTCCCCTTATCCTACTCATACACTCCACTGACTGTGCTCATTTGCTATGTAAACTTGGGATTCACTATCCTTACCCTCATTTGCATAGGATTGCCTGCTAATGCTTGGTTACATCTCTTAGACTGAGCTTCCCCCCTTAGCAACCTCTACTCGGTAGCCATGTTGTCTTCAGCCTGCCATTCACTTGCATTGAAAATTATGATTTTCTATAAAATCCCTATTTGTGGCTTTTAATTTTTGGTTTTCAGGTTTTTAGAGTGCAACACGTTTGCGTGGCGCTGCGCTATGCTTAAACTTCGGAGATTGAGGTAAAAAAAAAATATATTTTTTTAAATTTTGCATCGGGGAACATTGCCAATGGCTGTATATTTGGCCATTGGCATGCTTCCTCAACTGGATGCAGCCTTTATTTGGAGCTGTCACGGCTCCGTTTTGCTATTTGCAGAACGGTACTCAGTTGTCAACAGAGTACATTTCTGCAAATAACACTACTCTTACTTGGACAGGTTAGGGTTTCCTGGATCGCAAATTTACCTCATTTGCATAGCTTTCAGCAGCAAATGAGGTAATTTGCATAACCTAGCCTTGTCCGTGTAAGAGTCATTTTAGGAGCTGTGTTGCATGCCCCTGCCGGCTGTTCCTGGATCGCTCGGCGGACATGTTGGCTACATGGAGTCTTACTCTACTCTTAGACTCCATGCAAGCCTTCGTGAATCTGGCCCAATGTCTTTAACTAGGGAGCTTTTCTGTATTGTCTCTAGGGTGAAATAATTACTAGTCTTGAAATGTGAAGGGATGTAATTGTTTTATAACTTCCAGCATCTGCTAAAGATCTGAGGTCTATATATTTTCACAGGTAGATGCTAAATACTGTCAGCTTCCAGCAGTGGGAGTTACACTTGGGATAGAGTCAAATGACAAGAAATTATGTAATTCTGCAAGCTATCCCAGCACTAATATTTGAGATATTAATTTGAGAAGTCTCTTAGACAGACAGGACATTCTGTATTCTGTCTTGGACCTGACAAGAACCATTCACCACATCTGCCTTGATCTGCTGAAGTAAGTTTCTGGGGAACAGTACAATTCTCTTGGATATAGTCAGGAATATAGCAAAGCTTAGTTTAGACAGTTTTCTTTATTTATTTGAGACCCTGCAATGTTGTTTTAAATAATTCCTGTGATTTTGAACTCTGATGTCACTGTGAATATATACCGAGTAGTTTCTTGTTCTTTTGTTATTTGCTACTAAATATATTTAAACAATTTGTGAAGGCTGCCAGCCTAGACAGATAGAATTTTGGAGATAATTCTGTCATCTGTAAATATTAATGTAAACCACGGGCTTGTTGTCTTAAATGGAAAAAATTCTGTTATATGTGGAACTGCACAAAAATGTAACAACAGTGCACTCTACTGACCAAGAAAAGCATGTTGTGACCCTTTTTATGTAAACACGGCTCCGGCCAGTCTAGATAAAGGAATTCCTGCTATTGTTTTAAGGCCAGAGTAATGGCCAGAATTTACATGCATAAATGTCCTTAATGGCTTTGCTTCCTGACCTGGTGTGAGCTTACTAAAGAATGTAGTCTGTTAACCTGGGAACCCCAGGAAAGTGTGAAGTATGATGTAATGTGAACCAGGAATGGGATTTTAAAAACAGAGGGAACCAGAGAGCATTAAGCATTTTTGTCTTGACCATCCAACTCAGCATTGTCTTGCTCTGTATGTAAGTTTATCTTAGACTTGTGTTTTTTCTTGATTGAGGCTTCCTGATTGCTGGGTCAGGGCACGGGCATCACACCGTTCATTGTGGCTGATCTGTTTAGAAATATTTAAGTTCTGAGAGTACTTGCATATTTATTTGGTGACACTGTGCGGTGTACTCCTAATAGCCTTGCTCTTGGTCAAACTACCATTTGTATTAATATTAATATTACATAGTAAGATTGGACACCCTTTGTTAAGGACCTTAAAGTAACTGATAAGGAGTTGGCTGGTGGCAGTGATAACTACCTTATAGTCTGGGCAAAAGGGGGCATTGCTAGTTAACCTGTGCCAGCCTTTCCCAGGTGTGTGTGTGTGCATGTGTGCATGTGTGTGTGTAAATCAAACCTCAAAGAGTGCTCGTGTCAGCTACTTGGGCAGGAACGTGAAGCACTGGTTGGACAGAGAGGGTACTGGAGGTCCTGGCTTGGCCACTCAGCTGAAATCTCAACTCTATAGCTGTGCCAGTGGGGAGTCTTATTGAGGATCTGATGGAATTGTGAGAAACCAGCCCTGGACTGACTGTGGTCTCTATGTGCTCTTAAGGGAAATTGAACTTGATGCAGAGAGCTGCATCTGGAAATACTGTGTGTGTACCTGTTATCCTCCCAGTGTATGTCCCAAACTGGTGCCAGTGGTGAGGACTGAGACTTCTTGATTACTGGTCCAGTGGTGGGTTGTCACTATATATATATATTCTCTTCACTTTTTTGTGAATTAAAATGTGTGATTTATTGATTTATTGTAGCAAAATTGATCACTGTATTTTGTTAGACTCTGTGAACAAATTTTGTAAGGGCATCATGACAAAAACCTCAGTGAAATTTTAAGAACTCTGTTATCATGAAAAAAGACAGAACAATTTCAATTAAGTATTAAACTTTGAGAGTATGGAGTTTTGTCATTGCTTATTACACACACTTTAGCGCAGTTTGATTATGTGCACATCTTCCAGCTACCTGATTTTCATAAGAAATATACTTTAAACATACAATCGACAAACATAGTTGTACTATGGGAACAACATGTAATGTTCTTAGAAGCAGCACTATTAACACATACCCTGTTGCTTTATTTTAGGAGGGGGGAAGTCTTTACACGAGTGTGGCTTAGGTTTGCAGTAAGACAGATATTAGTTTGGCATATATGATGTATATGTCTCATAATTAAAGGGCACAGTTGGCATGATGGTTAAGGTCTTTACCTCCCATGCACAAAGTGCAAGGTTTAATCTGGATCTTTGGCCAATGCATGTATTAAGTTTGCATGTACTCCCTTTGTTTCTGAGGGGTTCCTCCCACCTCACAAAAACATGCAGAGTGTTTCCACCTCAAACTCACCCAAGAATGGAGCTGTGGGCAGCAGCACAGCCTCTAGATGATGCCAATATGGGGAAGAGTTGTACAGACCAACTGCTTTGGAAAGCACCTGTGGTGCACAGTATCCTCAAGATAGTATCCTGAAGATAAGAGAACACTGTTCACAGACTGCACTCTATATCAGGGCTAGCCAATTAATAGTGCAAAAACTGACTCTTGGTGAATTGGTCATGTTGACTAATGTCCACAAAATGGGTCGATGATAAAAGAGTTGAGGACCCACCATTCTTTGACCTACACCAGGGACTCTTTCTAATAGTAGAGGGGTCTATGTACCCTATAGTGTGTGTCCACCATACAGAACAGCCTAGCAGTCCTGGATAAATAAACTACTGGTTGTTGAGTGCCCCAGTGCTCAGCTTGGGGTACCTGGGATAGATCTATTGAGTGAAACCTGGTCATAAAACCAATTAAACTGCCAAACATGACCTAAGGATTGTTACACTCAGTACAGGTTAACTGACCAGATGGTGCTTGGAAGTGGATGACATGATGGTAAGGAGGAGGCTGGGCATCCTATGTATCCAGGAGACAAGATGGAAGGGCAGTTCAGCCAAGACACTTGGCTTGAGATCTAGAATCTACTACTCAGGAGGTCAGACTAGAAATGGTATGGGAATTGTGGTGAGAAAGAGGCTTCAGAAGATAGTGAGGGGTATCATCAGACTCATGATAATCAGACTACAGTGTAAGGATAGGACATTATACATATTATGCCCCAAAGCAGAGTTGTGATAGTAAGGAAAAGAATACATAGTTGCAGAACCTACTAGATAAAGCAGGACAACATGAGTTGGAGCTGATAATGGGGGCCTGAATTCCTCTCAATAAGGAATGGGCACTGGGGTAGAATAAATGATTGTAAAGCCATCCTCAGTGAAACAAATGGTCCACAGCATAAACCACTGGTTGCCACAATCAGTTGCACTCAATGGTTAGAAACGGCTATGATGTCAACAGAGACTAGGCTAAAGACCTGGAGTTCAAGGAATTACTTAGGGTTCTAGCACCTCAGGAAGAAGAGGAATAAGTGAAGTTGAAGAAGAATGACAGCACACCAGTACACTTGACAGCACGTGTGAGGACTGTAGAAGAGAGATGGGGCCAAGCCATTTATGGAAATAATGTACATAAGGAAAGCTGGTAGTGGAATGCAGAAGTCCAAGAAGTCATCAAAAGAAAAAAAAAAGTGCAGGGAAAAATGGGATCTTGAAAAGACAGCTAAGAAGGAATACTGGTTGGCTAACACAGAGGCTAAGAGATCAATTATGATAATGAAGAACAAGGCAGCAGAAGCACTCTGCCAACTTCTTGAAAATGGCTCAGTAGATTGGACAGAGAAACTCTATCAGGTTGCAAGGCAAAGAGAAAAAGATAAAGAAGATAGTCATCAAACACCATTCATAACAGATGCCAGCAACAACCTGCTTACCAGTTCAAAAGACATTAAAGGCAGATGAAGAGAGTACTTCCAGGAGCTTTTGAATCAAGAAAACCTCACAGAAGTTATACTGCCCGAGACACAGGTACAATAAAAGAAGAAGAGAAGCCCACCCTAGAAGAAGAACAGCACTATGGAAAATGAAATCAGGGAAAGCAGCAGACTTAGATGAGGCAATGCAGATACAGTCAAGATGTTGGATGAGTTAGGGGAGAAATGGCTCTTGAGGGTACTCATAGCAGTATGGAGAGAACATCATATCCCAGATGATTGGAGAATAAGCATACTAGTGCCAGTCTACAACAACAAAGGAGTAATTTGCAACTGTGGCAGTATAGAGATATCAAACTCCTGTCACACTGCATGAATGCTCTACACATGGTGATTGATAGATGAATACAGATAGCAGTAGAAAGTAGGTGAACAGTTCAGATTCAAGTCTAAATGCAGCACAACTGATGCAATGTTTGCAGCGAGACAGATAGTTGAAAAATTGCTAGATGTGAGGAAGAAGTCCAACTGGGCATTTCTGGACTTGTTGAAAGCATATGACAAGGTCCCAAGAAGGTTGATTTGGGTAGTCCTGCGATGGGTGAAAGTCCCAGTTACTACAGGATATGTACATGAACCCAGTGACTGAAGTGCGAATAATAGACGGCCCTCACAGAGGGGTTCGCAGAGGGAGTGGGTGGACATCAGGGTTCAGCTCTCAGCCCACAGCTATTCATGCTAGTGATGGACTACATTAGCAAACAGGTAGGAGGGGACAAATCAACAAAGCTACTGTATGCAGACGATTTGGCATTACAGGCAGACTTTGAACAAGAACTTCAGCAAAAGATAGGAGAACGGAATGCAAATCTGAAGGCACATGGGATGAAACTGAGTACAGCTAAGACAGTAGTAATGGCAGCAAATGAGGGATTATCAGAAGAAGCTGAGAATTGAGATAGAAGGGAAAATAGTGGAACAGGTTTACAGCTTCAAGTGTTTGGGAGGAGTAGTTGAGGAGAAAGGAAGTCTGAATGAAGAGGCCAAAGCTAGAATCAGGGTGGCTGCAGCCAAATGGGTCAGAGTGTCAGGGAGTAGTATGTGACAGAAGAATGTTAATGAAGCTGAAAAGTAAGGTTTACAAAAATGTGGTGCGACTAGTACTACTGTATCGTACAGAAACCAGGGCAATGAAG
>NC_056728.1:374163454-374170954 GCF_019279795.1 Protopterus annectens | reverse complement strand
AAGGTTCCTGGAGTACCTCTCTATCTTTATGTAGTAGTAGGTGTCTTTCAGGTCCACTGAGCACATCCAATCGTTCTTCCTCAGCAGTAGCAAGATGGACTGAACTGTTACAATCAGAATTAGTTTTTTTTCCCTCAGACAGGTTTAGCTTACTTAGTTCCAGGATGACTCTGAGGTCCCTTGTTTTCTTTGGCACCAAAAGAACCTCAAATTGAACCCAGATCCTAGTTGGCCTGGTGGGATCTTTTGGATTACTCCATTTGTTAGCAATATTTGGATTTCTAATGCTGCTTCCTTCCACTGAAGGGGTGGAACTACTGGGTTTTTTTTTGTTTGTTTTAATCTTGGGAATGTGTGGAACAGAATAGAGTAACATGTAGAAATGAATCCTAACACCCAGGCATCTGTTGTGAGAACATCTCAAGCTTGTAAGGGTAGAGTCAAGTGCTCCCCAGCTGCTTCCAGAGTTCAGCAGCTGGGCAATTTTTCAGGCGCACCAGAAGCACTTCCCTGACAAAGCACACATGAAGCCTTGGAATTGGAGATCACCCCAGCTCCTTGTTGGTCCCCATTAAATTTTTTCCCTCTGCCTTAGGGGGCATTATAACTAGAAGTGTTCTGGCAAAAGACTCTGATTTCTGTAGGAAATATTTCTTCCCTCTCTGATTCCTAGAGAAAGTTGTTTGAAATCTTTTAAAATGCACCCCCCCAATGGCAGACAGCACTTTCCCCCTTTTTTCACTCCTTGCCGGCATGTCTTTCACTTAATTATCTAAAAGTGTGGTACCATCAAAGTGAGCATTTAAGAAAATTGCCTTAAAGCAGTCTGTGAAATTGCAAAGGTGCATCTAGGCATTCTGGTAAGTAGCAATACTGGTGCCTACTGTGTGTCATACCATCCACCACATTAGATATAAGGTGCATGGAGACATTGGATATTAACTGCATGGTGAACAACCAAGTTTATAGAGCTTTTCAAAAGTCCAATGAAGGCTGAGTGGCCACCAGTTTAGAGGCTTGAGAAACCAAATATTGGAGGCCAAGTAATTTGGTGCATGAAGAGCAAGCATGGCTGATGTGTAGGTGCACTTTTCAAAATGGTCCAATGCCATGGTCTCCCTGTTTGAGGGATGAACCAAAGAGTTTTCTTCTGAAATCTTCTTTTTAGTGATTGTAGCAATGACAGTTACATCCACAGGGGGACCCTTACTCTGAAAAGATCTGTTCTGGAGAGGAACTAAAACTTTGTCTGGCTTACATGGCATTGGTTTCACCACATCTGGCGCTCTCCAAACTCTCCTGGGTACTAGGTTTTTGATGGAAACTACATGGGAATTCATGGGCCTGTGCCAAAGGTCCATGAACTACTCAGGAAGTGAATGGACCTGTGCCAAAGACCTCAAAGAAGATCAACTCCTCTAGTCCCTAGTAAAGATATTTGTAGAGCCACTGGTGTTGGTAGGAAATAAGAGGTCAAATAAAATTGGGTCTTTCATTGCTTGAAGATCACGATACAGGTCACTTTGAAGCAGCTGGTAGCCCACTGAGCATAAGGAGAGTTATGTCAATCTATTCGGATAGAAGAAGAATTTAAGGCCTTTCATTTTTTGGTTAAATTGTTGGAGTCTTTCCAGTTGAGTGGTATGATTGGATTGTTACATACCAAGGGGAACAGTGTATTCTGTGTTGGGTATGATAAGGTAAGAGTACAGTGGTAAGATGACTTCTTTGAATCTTGTAGCTATCTGTGTGGAAATTAACTAGACTAGATCAAAGGAATTTCTGACTATGGTGAAAACATGATAATCAAAAGGCAGCTAGTTGTCTGCATTTGTACCCCATTTTCTTCTGAGCATATTTCTTTGAAGAGGAGTACTACTAATAACACATGAGGTGGGAACATTTTTTTTGCTGCAGAATGCTACTATGCTTGCACTGTTTTGCATTTAACTGGAGACTGTTTTCAGCACAACGGGCATTGTGTACTCCAGCCATTTTGAGCAGTTTAGTAATAGTAGATGAGCAGATGACAATATGCAGCTTGCACTTATCAGCAAAGTTGGACAACCACACTTCATGGACATTGGCTTAGATGTCTGAAAAATAAATGTCAGACAGTAGAGGGCACAAGAAAGACCCCATAAGGTACACCAGTAGTTACAGTTTTACATTCAGAGGGGCTATTGGCCACTTTCACTCCTTGGGATCTATATAAAACTTGTCTAACTTTTCAGAAAAAAAAACAGCATGAGGGAGGGTGTCAAAAACCTTGGCCAGGTGAAGATAAGCAGTGTGCAAAAAGTGACCACCCTCCTCAGCCTTAGTAATCTTTTCAAATAAATAAGGAGAGATGTTTCTATTTTATGTGAAAAAGCTACCACAAGACAGATGTGGGTTTTGGGAGTCCATGGTAGAACATATGAGACTAATGTTACAAAAGTACATCTGATAATTAATTTGAGAATGGAAACAATATATTAGGTGTAAATGGAACTAGATAAAACAGGTAATACTTTTATCTGTCACCTTTATTAAACTAGCAACAAATTGGCATGCTTTTTTCTACTACCAATATTTTTTGATTATAACAAAAAAAAAAACATATTAATAAAACCATCTTTGAAAACAGCACTCACAATGAAAAAAGAATAACATTTAACAATAATGTCCATAAACAGCTTTATATGCATCAAATTGTCTTGCGAGCCTTACAAAGAGCATATGTTAAGGTCCATTTGGTAATTAATAATCCCGGGGATGCATGAAGCTCGGCGCAAGGATGGCGTTAGGCTTGCGCCAACCGTGCAGCGCAGAGATGGTGCAGTAGCGCCATATGCATATTAATGAAAGCTCGCTGCCACCACATCCACGTGCATAGGAAATGTGCGTGAGTGCAGGGGGCGTGTCCAAGCACCGCACGCAGGTGTGGAAATGTCGGCTGCTTACATGCAATCTAAAATGCTGAATAGTACAGCCTGCCTCTAATAGTAATCACACCTGTCAGTGTCCGTGGATAATGAAACGTATGCAAAGCATGCAAGACAGTTTTGCGAACACAAAAATAAGAAGCAAACACAAATGCATGTAGCTGAATATTGAGTCCCCATCCTTCGAACAAATGACATTTAAAACCCCGTACCCGTATTCCATTGTAGTGTCGATAGTTATACCAAGTGGAAGCGAAACGCATCGTGTTAGCGTGCCGCCAATGGCTAAGCCTAGCCCAATGGTCATGATTACCACCTGTCCCACATTGTGAGGGACAGCCCCCCTCTGGGCAGTTGTGTCTATACCAAAACCATTATAAATGTAAAATGTCCTGCGATCGTAGGACATAATTATGTCCCAAATCTTATGTAATAGTCACATATAATACTTATTTCCATATGTAAAATACCTACATGTTACAAGAAACAGAATAAGCAAGTAAACGAAACAGAAGAAGCAGCTAAACTGCTACAACAATAAGCTTACATTTAGGCATAAAACAAAAGTACTATCCATTGTACTGACTGTGGGTATGTGTTGGCCTGTAAAATCTGTTGTGTGTCCCAAATATATCCCATCCTGGCCATATGAAAAGGTGGCAACTCTACCAATGGTCAGAGCATTCGCCCAAAATCTGCCCATTCGTGGTCCTTGTCAGGATGGGCCAAAGATGAACGGGTATTACCCTAGTCTACCTACCATGTCATGAAAAATAAGAATTTGTGTGTACCTATGTGTGTGATGTACAGCATGTGGAAGGTGAAAAATGCTAGGGTAGTCCTCACAACCATACAGGTACCAGAGATATGTAGTGTATGCAATGTGTTCCCTTGACCATGCCATGGGCCATCAACCAGAGAAGGGATGGATGGAGTGTGTGGAATATGGGGGTGGGGGGGATGGGTAATGTAATAATTTGCCAAGGGGAGACTGTGTTGGATGCACAATAGGTGAACTGGAGGTGTACGAGGGAGCAGTGGGTGAATCAGAAAGAAACACAAAGAACAATCTGCAATACAACCTGACAGACCATACTGTAGAACACAATCCCACAAACATATGAATATTAAAATGTGTGATACACATATACAGAAACGTCACCGGCACATACCCACATAATGGTCTGGCCTGAACTCAGCCATCCAACCACAATACACCTGGATGCATAATTGAATACCCATCATCCCCTCTACAGCACACAACCCCTCCCATTCCTGAACATCCATCAAATCCAGCCATACTCGGGCTGCTAGCTCGGCGCAGCCATATCTGCACATAGTGACCACTACTCATATCTAGTAGGCAGTCTCAACCTAGGCAGTCTCAGGATTGCATACTATGTATCCCTTGCATGTATAACCCTATCACATTTTTGTAAATCCAAAAATATTTCAGTTTATTGGTCTGTTCAATTTTTGGACATCCCTCCTGGGATAAGTATCCTGTGTAAACATCAGACTTGGTGTCACGACATGATGTCCAGTCCTGTAGACATCTGGACATAAGTTGTATGTGCAGTAGTGGTTCACGAGACTGCTCAGCCTCCAGCCGGTCATGCAGAACCTACTACCTGGGATTAAACACCTGACCATGATCCATGGCTCCCCACATGCATTATCAAGAATATATACTTTACACATTTGTATAGTGGCAGCTGGATATAGGCTGATTAAGGTGCTGATGTAAGCAGGGTACCTCCTGTCCCAATTTGTGAGGGACAGTCCCTGTTTGGGCAGGTGTGTCCTGACCAAAAATAATACAATGGCAAATGTCATGTGATTGTAAGAAATACTTATGTACCATATTTCATGTAACAGTTGCATAAAACAGTTATTTCTGTATGTAAAATACATAAATTTTACAAGAAACAGAATAAGCAACTAAACTGCTACAAGAATAAGCTCTCATCTAGGAAAATAAGTAAAGTTCTAAACCCTGTACTGACCGTGGATATGTGTCAGCCTGTAAAATCTGATGTGTGTCCTGAAAATGCCCCACTTTGTCCATTAGAAGAGGTGGCAACCCTAGACATAAGTGGGTATGCAAGCGGGTAGGTGGCAGTGATTAAACGGTATGTGGAATGTAAAAACATATGTAGATGTATATGCATGTGTATGTACAGACCGATATATATGGAGAGAGATATAAAGATACACATATATATATATATATATATGTAGTTATGAAGAATGAACATAGTCACAATATAGCAGTCACAACGAATGTGAAGGGAAACAGTAGCGGAACCAGCCGTAATATTTAGTGCTGTTATATATCAGAATGGCCAGGGGTGAGCACACCTTTGCATCCTCAACCACAGGTAGGGCACTAAAAGTGGAACGAACGATGTCCTCATGCTAAGTCTGACTTTCAACTAGGTACAGGGCAGTCCTGGTCCCCAGCCGGACAAGCCTAAACCTGGATGACCACATGGACACCCTGACAATCAAATACACGTATGTGCCAGGACTAGTAGCTTAGGAGGTCTGAATATACTTTGAGTGACTCATACTGAAAGGGTCCAGAGCGGTATTGAATGGCGCATGTGTAATACTGCAGTTTTCCCAACAGGAAAATGGATGCCTGCTGTGTTAGTGAAGTGTTGAGTCATGTGTTCGGGTAACTATGAACCATGGGTATACATATAAATGAAGCAGAAGAACAATAGTGCAGTGGTTAGAGCATCCGACTATCGAGCAGACGTTGCTGGTTCGACTGCAGCACGCAGCATTTATGATGCGTAATCTGTATACAAGCATATCCTGCTAATTTTATGCTGTATAACGATATACAGCCAATAAATGTGAACTGGGGTGACGTATCACAGTAATAATGTAGACGGATTTTGAGTGACGTGAATTGGCGGTTAAACAGAAAGATGCAGCTGACAAGTGTTGTATTCACCATTTGTCCAACTGCCCTTGTTCTGCCCAGCAACACAATATATCGTGTCAGCCAGGACCGACGGCAGGACCCTACATATCACAATCGATGTGATTTACCACTAAGCCATGGCAATTATACCTAAAGTTGATGTTATCAGAAACATAGCAGACAGCACAGACATTCAACAGTATGGTCAAAGTAATGAAATCATATATATGTGCATGCGTGCATACTTACACACACACACACACACACACACACACACACACACACACACACATATATATATATATATATATATATATATATATATATATATATATATATATATATACACACACACACACACACATATGTACATACATATAGGGTAACCACCTGTCACACTTTGCGAGGGACTGTCCCTCATTGGCCAGTTGTGTCCTGTACACGTAGTGTCAAAATGGCAGATGCTCTCATTTTTAATGACATAAATATGTCCTATATTTATGTAATAGTTGAATAAAGAAGTTATTCTGTATCAGAAACACCTAAATGTCATACACAACTGAATAAGCAACTAAAATGCTACAATAAGAAGCTGTCAATTAGGCATAAATGTGATTTCCTGTCATTTATAAGAAGCTGTCAATTAGGCATAAATGTGATTTCCTGTCATTTGTACTGTCTGTGGGTATGTGTCTGCCTGCAAAACCTGACGTTTCTACAAAATAAGTCCCACTTTGGCTATTTGAAAAGGTGGCAACCATATATATATATATATCTAGACACACACACACACACACACACACACACACACACACACACACACACACACACACACACACACACACACACACACACACACACACACACACACACACACACACACACACACACACACACACAAAGAGAACGAGAAAGCAATCATAATGACTGCGAAGGAATATAGCTGGCCAGAGGTGGCCAAAGTCCCTGCATCTCTAACCACAGGTAGGATGCTAACAGTGGGAGTAACCTTGTCCATGTGCTAAATCTGACATTCAAACGGGTACAGGGCTGTCCCGGTTCCCAGTTGGACAAGCCTAAACCCGGATGACCACATGAACACCCCACAATCAAACACACGTATCTGCCAGGACTATAGGCTTTGGAGTTTTGAATATCCTCGGAGTGAGTCAACATGCGGCATGGGTCCAGAGCAGTAGGGAATAGGGAATAGGGAATAGCGCATATGTAGTAGTGCAGTTTTCCCAACAGGTAAATGGATGATTGCTGTGTAAGTGAAGTGTTGAGGCGTGTGTTTGGGTAACTATGAACCATGGGTATACATATCAATGAAGCAGAAAACCAATAGTGCAGTGGTTAGGGCATCCGCCCAACGAAAAACCATTAATGGTTCAAGTTCGACTATAGCACATGTTTTCCTTGTGGAATGATTGTCACTCTGCTGTAAGGCCAACATTGAAATATGTCAAAGTGAACGTATGTATTGCATGGGACTATTAACAAGAACTCATAAATCAAAGTGGTACTGTCATAATGAATAAGGCACAAGTATGCACAAATGAGCTGCAGGAAACATATGTAAGGCACAGTAAGCATAGGCAATTGCGCCGGCATGGGTGTAAGCAGCTCCCAGCATAG
>NC_056728.1:374143454-374158454 GCF_019279795.1 Protopterus annectens | reverse complement strand
CAGTCATAGTGGTCACGTAGACCGACAGTTCTGTTGCAGTGCGGGAAGTTGACATTGTTGTTTTTTCTTATGTGTACACAGGCAACTCACTTGCCGCAGTCAGACATTCCAGGTTCTGTTGATACTTCGCTCTGTGGGGATGGGCTTTTATTCCTCTCGAACGCACCACCAAAAGAAGAGGTTCGTTTGAAACAGAAGTTTGGGGATGTCCCAAGTAACTTTGTCAGACCTTTTTCTCCTCCCAAGATGTCCCAATTGTTGGTGAGGACCCCTCTAATTCCAAACATATCGGTGGAAATTGGAAGGGGGAAACTTGACACCCAGTCCTTTTTGTTTGGTCCGTTCTGTGCCCTTGCTGTGAATCCCTTTTCAAATCAGCGACCAGTCTTCCAACAACAGCACAAGTAGCAACAACAATGTTTTTTTATCTTCAGCAGGACTCACAACCAGAACCAGGACTTATACCAGGTTCAGACCTGGGGGTAATGAACGAAACTGGAACCACAACACCAACAATATTGAGGGAAGGAGGGGGAACAACAATCACAGGGGAAGAAGGAGAGGGAACGGGATACAGTACTAGTATTACTGGGGTGGACCACCCTGATCACCCTCCCCATTCGCTGATACCAGCACCTGATAGCACTGACTTCAGGTCTCCAGCAGGGGTAGGTGACATCTTTAACCTCACCACACGAGATTTCTCGGAAAACCATCATAAGGTACTGAAGAAAGGCTTTTCTTTCATCCCGGCGCAGAGAGCCAACATGGCGGATGTTATCCTGGACCTCAAGTGCTACCTGAGAAAGTTACAACTAAAATTAGATATACAACAATATGAAGAGGAAGAAGATGAGGAAAGCTCGGAAGATAACAACAGACCCCGTTCTGAGGAAGTGTATTTTATACATGAAAGCGCTCAACTAACTGTTTGTGGATTGTCATATTAAAGAGCTTTGGCTTTTTTTCTTTTAATCAAGTGTGGATCGTGGTTTTTACTGTGGTTTTGGTGTGCTGTGTAGTCTATTGTTGTACCCACAGTGACTTCTTGGAAACAGACCCCTTACCATGAAGAGCCTGTACACTCCTGCACTCTCCAACACACTGAGCCTCTTTGCGAGTACCTGCGAAAGGGATATCAGGAAACTCCTTTCTGATAAGCCTTCAGCAAAGTGGCACAACCTGAACAGGGAAGAAAGACAGGCTTGGAAGGAACTGAGTCAGGACAAATCCCTATGGATCATGAAGGCTGACAAGGGATCCGGGATAGTAGTGATGGAGCAGGAGAGATATATCCAAACACTTGAAGCATCCCTCATGAATAACCAGTTCTACAAAAAGGTCAACATCAACCAGGTATAACAGAACTTTAAACAAATTGACAACCTACTGTTGGAACTGTACCTCAGGGATGAGATCTCTCAAGATGAAAAAGACTTCATGCAGGTCATGACACCCAGCCTTGGAAAATTTTTCGGAATCCCCAAGGTTCACAAGAACCCTGAAAATCCACCTTTCCGCCATGTGGTATCGAACCGAAGGACAAAAACAGAAAAGATTTCTGTCGTGGACCACATCCTTAACCCCATTGTACAGAACAGCAAATACTACATCAAGGACTCCTGGGCTTTTCTAAATGACATCTTCAAACTAAGGCTGGATGGAGGGGACCCCTGGGATCTCTTCGGGTCCCTGCTAGACAGAGGCACAATAAACTAACCGTAAAAGGGCTATCTTGTGTGACCTACTATTCAAAGACACAGTCTACTAATCTAAAAGTGTGGCAAAAGTCAAACACACTCTGGCTAGGCTTATAAATGCCCTAGGGCAGATAGCCTAGTATCAACCTATGAACCTATGAACCTATGATAATGTTCAGAATGCACATTGTTTATTGATGATACTGATTGCAAGGTTTTTTATCTTCTTTGCTTTCCCACTTTCTATGAACAACCTAAGTATCTGTAGTACATATTTGATTATGACAGGGTTCCAATATATTATATATGTGTCTGTTGTCATATAACTGTGTGCACAAGGCAGGATTGGTGAATAGTGAGAAGTTCCTGGGTTAACACATGCAACTGCCAGAGATATGTGACCCACTGCTGTACTCAGACATGGCCTAAGTGTGTGAGCATGCCCAGTTTGGCCTTTCAGTGTTTTGTTGCCTGACATTTGTCTCATTTATTTGTGTGTGAGCATGCCCAGTGTGACCTTTCAGTATGTTGCTGTCTGAAGTCCACTACATTTGTTAACGTGTGTGTACATGCCCAATATTAACATTTATACTATATGTGTGTTGAAAATCAAGTTATATTTTTACTGCAGGGCTCACCTTTGTGTCATAACTCTACAGGGATTGTGCTGTGCCTGCAGGGTTTCCATGAGACACTTTCCATAGACTTATCAACATTTCTTCATACAGGCTGACCAGTGAAATGCTGTCATGGTTTAGTGGTTCAGTACTGTGGCTGTCGCGCACAATATCCTGGGTTCGAGGCCTATCACTGCTTTATATTTTCATATTGGGCAGACCAGACTGTTTAAGGACCAGTAAAGCAAATATGAGCACGTTTACCTGCTTTTGCTCAACTATGCCCAACTTTGACCAAACTTGCCCAACATTTCTCAACATTAACCAACATTGCTGAACGTTGCCCAATATTGCTCAACATTGCCCAGAGTTGTGCTAGTTAGTGTGCCCAATTTTGTTTACATATACTAAATAGTGGTAAAAGCTGTTTAGCACTGCTTTATATTGCTTAAAACATGGCAATCATGCCTCAGGTGGTGCTGCAGGGCTGCCTATGTTGGATGCACATAGTACACTCCCTATACATGTTTGAAAACAGGTAGTGTCAAGTTAGGCATCCCTTTTACTATATGTGCGAGTCAGAGAGAGGTATCATTTCCAGGGTTCCTACTGAGCCAGTGTATGTGCTAAGCGTTGCCGCTTTGCCAAGGCCAAAGCATACTGGGCACGCCTCCTTCTGCCTACTGGGGCAGGCTCAGGTTGTTCCTCCTCCGAGTCACGCTCTGCCTGTGATGGCCTTGGCAATGGTGGGGGGCTGTTTGGCCCAGACCTATGCTGCTCCTGCTGCAGCTGTTTTCGCAGGATCATATTATGTAGCATAGCACATATCATGACAATTTGGGTACATGTAGTTGGTGAGTACTGCAAGGAACCACCAGATGTGTCCAGGACCGTAATCGTGACTTGAGCAGCCCAAACACACGCTCGATTACATTTCGTGTTTGTGCGTGTGCCTCATTATGGCATTCCTGTTCAGGTGTGCGTGCATTTCTGATGGGTGTCATCAGCCACGGCTCCAGTGCATATCCAGCATCCCCCAATAGGTGACCATGAGGGATGTCCCCATTTTCAAATGTCTGGTACGGCTGTGTCACATGCCAGATATGGGAATCATGGTAGCTTCCAGGGCAGCCAGCACACACATTCAGTATTATGCCCTGGGCATCACACATGACCTGGCAGTTGATGGAGGGGAAGCTCTTGCGGTTAATGTAGGCCCTACCCTGCTCACCGGCTGGTGCTTTGATGCGTATGTGCGTGCAGTCTATTGCACCCACTACCTCAGGTTATTCCGCTATTTGCTGGAAAAGATGCATATTGCTGGCCAATACCTCACGGGAATTGGGGAAATATACATGATCACTGAAATGTGCTGACATGGCATTCAGGAACTGGTGCAGTACCCTGGATGCTGATGCCTGTGATATCCCCATCATATCACCAGTTGGTCTCTGGAAGGTACCTGTTGCTAGTATTCTTAGGCCAACACATACCTTGGTTTCCACTGGGATGGGTTCCCCTCTGTTGGTTCTGTGTGTGAGGCGTGGCCTGCACAGCTCAACAATTTGCTGCATGAGGTCTCTGTCCACTCTATAGCGCTCCACTATCTCCAGCTCATGTAGCCCCTGGTAGGTTACCCTGGGCCTGTACACTCTTCTCCGTCTCCTCACTGGGGGTTGCTCAGCAGCATTCGCATTGTCACCACCCTCAGCATGTTGCATATGTCGCCTTATAACAGCAATGGCAGCCCCTAACATTTCTTTGTCTCAGTAAAGCTTTTTAAGTTTTCACTTCTCTTAGTTTACTGCAGTGTTGCAGTGTCTCTGAGGAAAACATGGTGGAAAGTTGTTTGCAGAGTTTTAAGTGCTGGGCTGGGCTGGGCTAGTGTACTGCCTGTGTAATTGCCTGATTCTGATTGTTTTCACCTGCTAGCTCTGCTACTTCTCCCTGGTTAACTTCCTACTATTTGTTGTGCTTCCTTTTCCCTTTCTGTTTCCACAGGGGGGCAGTGCCGCGCACGCAAGCGCAAACACGCACACACCAGCTCACATGCACGTACACATGCTTACAAGGCCTAACACTGGCTAATTCCTGCTTGAACATGCGCACACAGGCGCAAACACGCTTAAACAAATTTCAACAACCTTACACATACTTACTCCGGCTTATACACGTTCACACGGGCGCACACGAGCTCACACAGTCTTACTTGGATATACAGGCACGCACCCACGTGCAAACACGTTCCAGGCACTTCAACAAGAAACTTTAGTGTTATCCATGGCATACACCTTCTATTTCTTGCCTTTAGCTAGGATACCTGTTGACACACCTCTTCCAGTGATGAATAACTGACAGCAAACACATGCCACTCTGCTCCAATGAGCTTACATTCTTTCATACATACCTGTCAGAAGAAAAATTCAAACGAGTCGCAATTGCCTCAGGTGATGAAAAACTTCTTTATTAGCAGCTAACCAGATTACACAGCATGTTGGCCAAGATGATCTCCTCTGGTCTGATCAACTTGTTTACTGACATCAACTTTTATACTGCAAGCAAAACAACTTTTTGTTACATTTCTAACCATTGACAGTTGGCTATGAAAAACATATAGGATAAACATGTTTATCACAAATTACCTCAAACCAACAGTTAGTACAGAATGTTCAAGAAGTACAAAATGTTCAGTTCAACAATGGTAGCTCAAAATTTCCAGGACACACAGCCTGCTTCAGTAAATTAACTCTTACTCAGCCGTGAGTCCTTATCCCAGGCTTCACCAAGCTATAACCAAATCTCTTTATTCTGAAATGCAGAAAACAGTTATTATTCAGGTTCATAAGCAATGTTGCATTTTGCTCACAAATGAGGCCCATCTTTGATAGGCATATCCCAACAAATAACATGTTCATTTTGCAAGAACAGGAAAAATTTAAATAGTATGTTTTAAAACTTTTTCTCTTAACAATACCCCCCTCATGATGTCACCTATCTTCTACTCTGTTACTCCCCTTATCCTACTCATACACTCCACCGACTGTGCTCATTTGCTATGTAAACTTGGGATTCACTATCCTTACCCTCATTTGCATAGGATTGCCTACTAATGCTTGGCTACATCTCTTAGACTGAGCTTCCCCCCTTAGCAACCTTTACTCGGTAGCCATGTTGTCTTCAGCCTGCCATTCACTTGCATTGAAAATTATGATTTTCTATAAAATCCCTATTTGTGGCTTTTAATTTTTGGTTTTCAGGTTTTTAGAGTGCAGCACGTTTGCGGGGCACTGCGCTATGCTTAAACTTCAGAGATCGAGGTAAAAAAAAATTATCTTTTTTTTAAATTTTGCATCGGGGAACATTGCCAATGGCCATATATTTGGCCATTGGCATGCATCCTCAACTGGAT
Organism: Protopterus annectens; assembly: GCF_019279795.1. Classification (NCBI taxonomy): domain Eukaryota; kingdom Metazoa; phylum Chordata; order Ceratodontiformes; family Protopteridae; genus Protopterus; species Protopterus annectens. Next base: position 374,152,728 of record NC_056728.1, on the reverse strand, counting down.
GCAGCCTTTATTTGGAGCTGTGGCGGCTCCATTTTGCTATTTGCAGAATGGTACTCAGTTGTCTGCAAATAACACTACTCTTACTTGGACAGGTTAGGGTTTCCTGGATCTCAAATTTACCTAATTTGCATAGCTTTCGGCAGCAAATGAGGTAATTTGCATAACCTAGCCTTGTCCGTGTAAGAGTCATTTTAGGAGCTCTGTTGCACGCCCCTGCCGGCTGTTCCTAGATTGCTCGGTGGACATGTTGGCTGCATGGAGTCTTACTCTACTCTTAGACTCCGTGCAAGCCTTCGTGAATCTGGCCCAATGTCTTTAACTAGGGAGCTTTTCTGTACTGTCTCTAGGGTGAAATAATTACTAGTCTTGAAATGTGAAGGGATGTAATTGTTTTATAACTTCCAGCATCTGCTAAAGATCTGAGGTCTATATATTTTCACAGGTAGATGCTAAATACTGTCAGCTTCCAGCAGTGGGAGTTGCACTTGGGATAGAGTCAAATGACAAGAAATTATGTAATTCTGCAAGCTATCCCAGCACTAATATTTGAGATATTAATTTGAGAAGTCTCTTAGACAGACAGGACATTCTGTATTCTGTCTTGGACCTGACAAGAACCATTCACCACATCTGCCTTGCTCTGCTGAAGTAAGTTTCTGGGGAACAGTACAATTCTCTTGGATATAGTCAGGAATATAGCAAAGCTTAGTTTAGATATTTTCTTTATTTATTTGAGACCCTGCAATGTTGTTTTAAATAATTCCTGTGATTTTGAACTCTGATGTCACTGTGAATATATACCGAGTAGTTTCTTGTTCTTTTGTTATTTGCTACTAAATATATTTAAACCATTTGTGAAGGCTGCCAGCCTAGACAGATAGAATTTTGGAGATAATTCTGTCATCTGTAAATATTAATGTAAACCACAGGCTTGTTGTCTTAAATGGAAAAAATTCTGTTATATGTGGAACTGCAAAAAATGTAACAACAGTGCACTCTACTGACCAAGGAAAGCATGTTGTGACCCTTTTTATGTAAACACGGCTCCGGCCAGTCTAGATAAAGGAATTCCTGCTATTGTTTTAAGGCCAGAGTAATAGCCAGAATTTACATGCATAAATGTCCTTAATGGCTTTGCTTCCTGACCTGGTGTGAGCTTACTAAAGAATGTAGTCTGTTAACCTGGGAACCCCAGGAAAGTGTGAAGTATGATGTAATGTGAACCAGGAATGGGATTTTAAAAACAGAGGGAATCAGAGAGCATTAAGCATTTTTGTCTTGACCATCCAACTCAGCATTGTCTTGCTCTGTATGTAAGTTTATCTTAGACTTGTGTTTTTTCTTGATTGAGGCTTCCTGATTGCTGGGTCAGGGCACGGGCATCACACCGTTCATTGTGGCTGATCTGTTTAGAAATATTTAAGTTCTGAGAGTACTTGCATATTTATTTGGTGACACTGTGAAGTACTCCTAATAGCCTTGCTCTTGGTCAAACTACCATTTGTATTAATATTAATATTACATAGTAAGATTGGACACCCTTTGTTAAGGGCCTTAAAGTAACTGATAAGGAGTTGGCTGGTGGCAGTGATAACTACCTTATAGTCTGGGCAAAAGGGGGCATTGCTAGTTAACCTGTGCCAGCCTTTCCCAGGTGTGTGTGTGCGTGTGTGCATTTGTGTGTGTAAATCAAACCTCAAAGAGTGCTCGTGTCAGCTACTTGGGCAGGAACGTGAAGCACTGGTTGGACAGAGAAGGTGCTGGAGGTCCTGGCTTGGCCACTCAGCTGAAATCTCAACTCTATAGCTGTGCCAGTGGGGAGACTTATTGAGGATCTGATGGAATTGTGAGAAACCAGCCCTGGACTGACTGTGGTCTCTATGTGCTCTTAAGGGAAATTGAACTTGATGCAGAGAGCTGCATCTGGAAATACTGTGTGTGTACCTGTTATCCTCCCAGTGTATGTCCCAAACTGGTGCCAGTGGTGAGGACTGAGACTTCTTGATTACTGGTCCAGTGGTGGGTTGTCACTATATATATATTCTCTTCACTTTTTTGTGAATTAAAATGTGTGATTTATTGATTTATTGTAGCAAAATTGATCACTGTATTTTGTTAGACTCTGTGAACAAATTTTGTAAGGGCATCATGGCAAAAACCTCAGTGAAATTTTAATAACTCTGTTATCATGAAAAAAGACAGAACAATTTCAATTAAGTATTAAACTTTGAGAGTATGGAGTTTTGTCATTGCTTATTACACACACTTTAGCGCAGTTTGATTATGTGCACATCTTCCAGCTACCTGATTTTCGTAAGAAATATACTTTAAACATACAATTGACAAACATAGTTGTACTATGGGAACAACATGTAATGTTCCTAGAAGCAGCACTATTAACACATACCCTGTTATTTTATTTTAGGAGGGGGGAAGTCTTTACACGAGTGTGGCTTAGGTTTGCAGTAAGACAGATATTAGTTTGGCATATATGATGTATATGTCTCATAATTAAAAGGCACAGTTGGCATGATGGTTAAGGTCTTTACCTCCCATGCACAAAGTGCAAGGTTTAATCTGGATCTTTGGCCAATGCATGTATTAAGTTTGCATGTACTCCCTTTGTTTCTGAGGGGTTCCTCCCACCTCACAAAAACATGCAGAGTGTTTCCACCTCAAACTCACCCAAGAATGGAGCTGTGGGCAGCAGCAGCACAGCCTCTAGATGATGCCAATATGGGGAAGAGTTGTACAGACCAACTGCTTTGGAAAGCACCTGTGGTGCACAGTATCCTCAAGATAGTATCCTGAAGATAAGAGAACACTGTTCACAGACTGCACTCTATATCAGGGCTAGCCAATTAATAGTGCAAAAACTGACTCTTGGTGAATTGGTCATGTTGACTAATGTCCACAAAATGGGTCGATGATAAAAGAGTTGAGGACCCACCATTCTTTGACCCACACCAGGGACTCTTTCTAATAGTAGAGTGGTCTATGTACCCTATAGTGTGTGTCCACCATACAGAACAGCCTAGCAGTCCTGGATAAATAAACTACTGGTTGTTGAGTGCCCCAGTGCTCAGCTTGGGGTACCTGGGATAGATCTATTGAGTGAAACCTGGTCATAAAACCAATTAAACTGCCAAACATGACCTAAGGATTGTTACACTCAGTACAGGTTAACTGACCAGATGGTGCTTGGAAGTGGATGACATGATGGTAAGGAGGAGGCTGGGCATCCTATGTATCCAGGAGACAAGATGGAAGGGCAGTTCAGCCAAGACACTTGGCTTGAGATCTAGAATCTACTACTCAGGAGGTCAGATTAGAAATGGTATGGGAATTGTGGTGAGAAAGAGGCTTCAGAAGATAGTGAGGGGTATCATCAGACTCATGATAATCAGACTACAGTGTAAGGATAGGACATTATACATATTATGCCCCAAAGCAGAGTTGTGATAGTAAGGAAAAGAATACATAGTTGCAGAACCTACTAGATAAAGCAGGACAACATGAGTTGGAGCTGATAATGGGGGACCTGAATTCCTCTCAATAAGGAATGGGCACTGGGGTAGAATAAATGATTGTAAAGCCATCCTCAGTGAAACAAATGGTCCACAGCATAAACCACTGGTTGCCACAATCAGTTGCACTCAATGGTTAAAAACGGCTATGATGTCAACAGAGACTAGGCTAAAGACCTGGAGTTCAAGGAATTACTTAGGGTTCTAGCACCTCAGGAAGAAGAGGAATAAGTGAAGTTGAAGGAAGAAGAATGACAACACACCAGTACACTTGACAGCACGTGTGAGGACTGTAGAAGAGAGATGGGGCCAAGCCATTTATGGAAATAATGTACATAAGGAAAGCTGGTAGTGGAATGCAGAAGTCCAAGAAGTCATAAAAAAAAAAAAAAAAAAAAAAAGAAGTGCAGGGAAAAATGGGATCTTGAAAAGACAGCTAAGAAGGAATACTGGTTGGCTAACACAGAGGCTAAGAGATCAGTTATGATAATGAAGAACAAGGCAGCAGAATCACTCTGCCAACTTCTTGAAAATGGCTCAGTAGATTGGACAGAGAAACTCTAGCAGGTTGCAAGGCAAAGAGAAAAAGATAAAGAAGATAGTCATCAAACACCATTCATAATGGATGCCAGCAACAACCTGCTTACCAGTTCAAAAGACATTAAAGGCAGATGAAGAGAGTACTTCCAGGAGCTTTTGAATCAAGAAAACCTCACAGAAGTTATACTGCCCGAGACACAGGTACAATAAAAGAAAAAGAGAAGCCCACCCTAGAAGAAGAACAGCACTATGGAAAATGAAATCAGGGAAAGCAGCAGACTTAGATGAGGCAATGCAGATACAGTCAAGATGTTGGATGAGTTAGGGGAGAAATGGCTCTTGAGGGTACTCATAGCAGTATGGAGAGAACGTCGTATCCCAGATGATTGGAGAATAAGCATACTAGTGCCAGTCTACAACAACAAAGGGGTAATTTGCAACTGTGGCAGTATAGAAATATCAAACTCCTGTCACACTGCATGAATGCTCTACACATGGTGATTGATAGATGGAATACAGATAGCAGTAGAAAGTAAGAGGTGAACAGTTCAGATTCAAGTCTAAATGCAGCACAACTGATGCAATGTTTGCAGTGAGATAGATAGTTGAAAAGTAGCTAGATATGAGGAAGAAGTCCAACTGGGCATATCTGGACTTGTTGAAAGCATATGACAAGGTCCCAAGAAGGTTGATTTGGGTAGTCCTGCGATGGGTGAAAGTCCCAGTTACTACAGGATATGTACATGAACCCAGTGACTGAAGTGCGAATAATAGACGGCCCTCACAGATGGGGTTCGCAGAGGGAGTGGGTGGACATCAGGGTTCAGCTCTCAGCCCACAGCTATTCATGCTAGTGATGGACTACATAAGCAAACAGGTAGGAGGGGACAAATCAACAAAGCTACTGTATGCAGACGATTTGGCATTACAGGCAGACTTTGAACAAGAACTTCAGCAAAAGATAGGAGAACGGAATGCAAATCTGAAGGCACATGGGATGAAACTGAGTACAGCTAAGACAGTAGTAATGGCAGCAAATGAGGGATTATCAGAAGAAGCTGAGAACTGAGACAGAAGGGAAAATAGTGGAACAGGTTTACAGCTTCAAGTGTTTGGGAGGAGTAGTTGAGGAGAAAGGAAGTCTGAATGAAGAGGCCAAAGCTAGAATCAGGGTGGCTGCAGCCAAATGGGTCAGAGTGTCAGGGAGTAGTATGTGACAGAAGAATGTTAATGAAGCTGAAAAGTAAGGTTTACAAAAATGTGGTGCAACCAGTACTACTGTATCGTACAGAAACCAGGGCAATGAAGGCAGAACAGTTAAGGAAGTTAGAGGTGATGGAGAACCTAGAGGTGATGGAGATGAAATGCTGTTAGTGGATGGTAGGATGTGCATGATTGGACAGAAGAAGAAATGAGTACATTAGGGCAGAAGCCCAAGTATCTCCAATTACAGAAAAGGTCAAAGAGAATATATTACTGTGGCTCGTGCACATGTGCAGTAAAACAGAACACAATCAGGTGAAGAAGATGTGGGACAGACAGGTAGAAGGCAAGAGGAAATGAGGGCATCCAGCAAAGAGATGGATGGATTGTGTGAGAAGTCCTGTGATAGTCAGCCATGACTGTCGAAGAAGGTATGAGAGTGATGCTGAATCGAGACAGATGCCGACTGCTGACATGACACTCCGACCCTATATAGAAAAATGAGAAAAAGGGGTTTGTGATGATGATGTGTAATCTATTATAAGCGTAAAAAGAAACACAGTAATGCAAACCTTTTTTGTAGTGTCTTTTTCTTTTTGCAGGTTCTTTTGTTTTAAGGTAAAGTGTTCTGACTGGATTTTGTAATGATGAAACATGACAGATGACATCATTTCTTAAGGGAAATGATTTAAACTATGCTCACAGCCTTTGTGTATGATAGCTAAGTACATAAAAATTAAATATCGTGGTCACTAGTAAATGGTCATTTGCTATGTATAGGCAGGCATTATAAGCCTAACATATATTTGATTTATGTGCATAGTTTTTGTTATTCTGCCATTGACACAGAAGCAATTACAGGCATTGGAATATGTCATAACACAAGCTAATTTTGATTTAATTATAGAATTTTGTGTACATATGTTAATTTAGAATCATATTTAATTGCTTTACTAAATGAAGCAACATTTCCCTTATCAGTTACATAGTAATTAATTTGTGTGTTATTTAATGTGATTTGGAGTCTGAGAAAAAGTATCATAAAAGTATTTAATTATAAACATGCTTTCTAAGAATTTGACAGTATCTGACAATTAAATATAAAGAAAACGACTTTATGAAAATCACAATCTGATCATACAATTCAACCCCTTAGTGCAAGAAATTGAGACGACAAAGCCTAAAATAACAGCAGAACAAGTGCCCCAAAATAGGGGACATATTTTAATTATTGCTCTTAGAAACATAGAAAGTTGCCAGAATGGCATTTTTTGTTTTACCATGTATTTTCTGAAACTCAAATGTGAGTCATTATTTAGTGATTTCAATCATCAGTGATTTTCCAGAAAAAAATCAAATTTTATGAGGAACAGACCAAAAATATTAAGCAAAAATCTGAACATTCCTGTGAAAACCTGGACAGTTGAGAGGTATGGAGCTAATATTTTTACTGACTTGCAAATTATTGCAGCAGTGTTGGCCATTTTTTTCTGAGTCACATGAAAGAGTTTACATTGCCATCTAGTGGAATCTTTTTCTATTGCAGTACAAATGGTAAATTGAAACTTCTCTTCTGAGTTGTATTGTTTAGTCAAATAAAGATGGACACTATATCATGCCTAAATATGTGCTGAACTTTACCTTATAAAGCAACTTAACTATTTTAAATATATATTTTCTTATGTCAGTATAAAAAATTAGATGTAGGCATTGCCATATTTCCAGTCTGATTAGAGATGTTTAACTTACATTACAACAGAGGGAATTTTTGTTTTGATCTGTGTTTTATACAATGTAGTATATTTAAGCAATAACCCATGCCTGGGTGTGGGTAATGCTGGATCTACCCACGGTTGGTGTGGTCTGGTCATGAGGGTGAAGCCCGAGTGACCAAACAAAGACAACCATGGGTAAATCCACCATTACCCACACCCAGAAGTGAGTTATTGCTATTCACAATGACATTAAGAAAAACATTCTTACTTTTCTCAAATAATGGCATTGTATAATGCTTCCGTGCTGCCCTTCGCGGCTGTCTGGTATCCTGGGGCAGTTCTGATGTACTGCGCATGCGTATGCTTACGCGGTACATCAGAGCTGTGTGTAGAGGAAACAACGGAGAAAGGAAGATCTCTGTTGCTTATTTTAAGATATCTCGCTATGTTAAACTCATTTAACACAGCGAGATTACAACAACAGAGCTCTTCTGTTCTCTGTTGCTGTCTAACAAAAAAGTAAAGACTTATACTAATGGAAAAGTCCTGACTAGACCTTTTTCCATTCTTGATACTCTAGCAGACACGCTGACCAATCAGCATGCACATTTTGGAATATTAATGGGGGTCATTGTATAATTTCTGATTTCCAGACTAGCTTCCCTAGTGAAGCTATCTCATTAGCAGTGGGGTCAAAACAATTTTTTTATACTGATGACTTCTGGAATGGTTAGTATAACTGACAGTCATAGTTCTGTAAGTGAAGCAATCATTTCTTTTTTATAAGAACATGTGCTACTTCAACTTTTTAATAGTTGTTTTGGACTCTCATCCTCGTAAATAAAAGTTATGTACTTAGCATAATGCTAGATCTGTGCTGTCTTCTCTTAATCTTTGGGTATTCAGAGCCGATCGGGTCTGACAGCCACCAGGCTTTGAATCTTCAAGCTCTGAGGCTCTGCCTCCCCTCCCATAATGCCCTAGTTACCTAAAACTCCTCAGAGCGACTTTTCCCTACATAAATATCCAGGTTCCATAAAAAAGTAGACTTTATATCAAAATGCAATAGTGATGGAAAAGGATTACCCTGTAAGAAACCAAGATGATTTTGCCACCAGGTCTTGGACTGGTCCAGTAGATCTACCTGTATTCCCGACATGAGTAACAATAAGATAGGAGTACAGAGGAAGGGATGGCTGAGATGGACAGAAAATGACAACACAGATCTAGTGTTATTATAAGTGCATAATGTTTGTATCCAATGCTGTCTTTACTGCCTGACTCAACCATTGGGGCAGAGACCACAGCCAATCACTTGGGTAGACTGAGGAGTGAACGTTACACAACATGGTGGAAATGAATACTGATCTAAACTGAGACTGGATATTCAGCTTGTAGTGGGTAATAAATGTGTGAGTAGAAGCCCATGTGGCTGCTGCACAATTGTCATCCATGGAATTGTGTGCAAAAATGCTGTAGAAGTAGATACTGTTCTTGTAGAGTGGCCCTTAAGTCTAAAATTCAAGAAAATACTTTTTAAAAGAGTACATAAAAGATGTTATATATATATATATATATATATATATATATATATATATATATATATGTGTATATATATATATATATATATATATATATGTGTGTGTATATATATATATATATATATATATATATATATATATATATATATATATATATATATATATATATATGTGTGTGTATATATATATATATGTATATATATATATATATGTGTGTATGTGTATATATATATATATATATATATATATATATATATATATAAAATCAGAGAGCCATCTGAACACAGCCAGTTTTGAAACTGGTTCCCCAAATTTTGCCTTTGAGAAGGACACAAGAAGCTAATTCATTTTCCTACACTGTTTTTTTATTCTGTCCAAATAAAATCTTGATTGACAATGAGCATCACAACAGTGAAGCATATATTCTTCTTTGTTACTGAAGTTAGGAAAGAAAATAGGTAATTCAATGGACTGGTTTCAAAGGACATAGGGGCCACTTTCAGAGGAAAGGAAGGATTAGTTCTTAATGAAATTCTGTTCTTATGGAAGGGGGCTATGAGGACCACTTTTGCTCTGCAATGGGTTTGCTTTTCTGAAATAATTTGATTATCAAGTTTATTGGAGGATAAGCATACAGCAGATCTGAGGGCCAAAAAAGCAGAACAGCATCCCTCAATGACTCTCCATCTGAGGTGAAAAGGAAGGGTAAAGAGAGGAGGGGTGAGGTGGTTGAGATGGACAGAAGACA